>NW_005871048.1:3703852-3723590 GCF_000147115.1 Myotis lucifugus
CCAGAGGAGGCATCGCTAGTAAACGTGATGGGCAGCAAACGTCATGGGCAGAATGTTCTTTTATGTTAACACAACTCCTCTTGCGTTAAATTTCATTTCTCGTTACCATACCTGTGACAACTTTTATTTGGAGAGGGAGGGAGGAAGGGAGAGAGAGAGAATGTGTCATGCCAGAAATACATGTATTTAGCCAGAAGAGAATATTTTACCTGTGAATAGCACAGTAACATTTAAGGCTTAAAACAACAACAACAACAACAACACACCACACACACACACACACACACACACAATAAAAAAAAACCCAGGGCCATTAGAAGCTTACTTGAGAAGAGAGAAGTGTTTGCTTTTGTTTTGAGAACCTCACCCCCTCCCGTCTCCATGGAGACGAGCTATGCTACTTTGGCCCTCTGCTGTTGGAAAAGGCGTTTGGACTTAAAGCATCCGGAGGTAGGAGCTGCCTCCTGCCACCCTGGCTGCCATCTGCGATGACTAAAGTGCATTCTTTCCTCTTATAGCTCCATTTCCTGGAACGCTGTCTTTCTGTTCCATGTACAGGGGGAAATCAAAAGCCAGACAGCTACAAGTCCAAGGTTGTGGGCAACACTGCAGAGTTAAAATAGCACCAGAGGGCATTCCAGAAACCTCTTTCCCTTGTCTCCCCCCCCCCCCCCCCCCGCCTCAAACTGAGCAGCACCACTTCCTCCGTCTCCTGTGTTCTGTTGTCATGGTTCAGAATTGCATGTGCGTGAGGACAGCTCAGCGTGTTCACTGGGCTGCCACACAGGGATCTCCCTGACGTCAGCGTCCCCCTCACGCCACATCGCCCGCAGTGGTCACGATGGGCAGGGGCGTATGCGTGCCACTAGCACACGTGAACATTCTCTTCGCTTAAATGCCATGTATTATTAAAACCCAGATTCCTTTCTAATGAAAAATTAATGGGACTCAACTTCTAGAGAAGAGAGGTACTGTCACTTTAAAAAAATAGGTTATCTACATGTTAGAGAAAAGAGTTACCTGTAAAAGGCTTTGGTTTCACCAAAACATGTCCAAACCAGATACACTTACTTAAGGAAAGAACAGTTCATGTTATCCTCTGGCAAAAAAATAAAAAATAAAAAGAGTGCATTTTTAGTTATTTCAAAGTTGTAAGATGTAAAGTGTTAAGGTAGCCTACTTATAAAAGTAAACCTACTAAGTGTCTCTTACTTGGATCTGTTTTTCCCTGGACTCTATCCCTGTGTTTTGTACATATTATTGTCACCGATATGGAATTATTCAATATTTATTTCACAATTACATAATGAATGATATAAATATCGTATACCATCATCATATTATTTATGTTACGTGTGACATAATTGTTATTATAGGTATTGAAATATGGAATAATTGTAGAACTAACAACTCCACACATGAAGAGAAATGTTTATCCTGCTATTTTTAAAGACAACTAACTCGTAATAAAAAGATTCAGTGTGTAAGGAAGGAGAAAGGAAAGAACTGGACAGAAGAATTAGAATGAATGTAAAGTCTACATGACAATTAGTTCCTCTTTTCAAGGAAATAAGCAGTAAGCCTAAATAGATTTTTAAAAATATTACACCTAACACCTAACATCCTTATTCCCTGTCCTTCATTTCTCCCCTGGCAGCGTGCATTTTCGCTACCTGTGCCGAAACTATATTCCTTTGGACAACATCCGCTCGCTGCCTCATCCTGGCCACTCCTCCCTACTGGATTTTCCAGATGACTTTGCCTGTGCATTGCAGTTCTCAAAGAACATGCACACCCACACCATGATACCGTACCAGCCCTCACTCACGCCAGCTTTATGAGGCAAGTATGCAAGACAGGCGTCATCCCTATTTCACAAACCAAGACGAGAACACTGAGGGGCCACTCGGAGTGACTGGAACCTCCATTACTCTCACACTTAGACCGTCTCCCACCATATCCAGTCAGACACCAAGACCTGCGGATTTTACCTCCTCAGTATTTCCCACGGATGCCCCTCCCGTGCCTTCCCAGTGCTGTTCGCTTGGTGAGGGTCCTCAATGGAGGGTCCTCCTGCCTGGACCACAGCACCTCCTACCTCGCCTCGTTTGACATTTCCTCTCCCCTTCTTACCTCCTCCCATCTATACGGGAACTCACTTTGCCCTGTGATCTTTGAAAAACCCAAATCTGATGTGATATTCACATCCTCTTCCAACCCCACCCCATAAAGCCCTCTGGTTCTCTGTTGTCTGTCAGTGAGTGCGGGGGGGCCAACCCTGGGCTCGGCTGCCCACGCCCTCTCCTCTGGCCCTGGCAGGCACTGCTCATCTTCCAAGGTTTAGCTCTGGCTGGGGCCTCCCCCAGGAAGCCTCTCCCAGCCTTTTCTGTGGCCTGAGGACTGACCACCCCCCCTTTTTTTTAAATGCTCCACCTCACTATCCTAAGGTCTGACTGCTTTGGCTTGGCAACTGTACACTTTAATGTGGGGTTTGGTTTAAGTATGAATGGGCTACTGTTTAACTTGTGTCTCTCTCCCTGCCCTCCCCCCTTAGACCACAAGCGCCTGGAGGGCAGGATCTAGGTTTAATTTTTTTAAATGCTCCACTTCACTATCCTAAGGTCTGACTGCTTTGGCTTGGCAACTGTACACTTTAATGTGGGGTTTGGTTTAAGTATGAATGGGCTACTGTTTACTTGTGTCTCTCTCCCTGCCCCCCCCCCCCACCCAGACCACAAGCGCCTGGAGGGCAGGATCTAGGTTTAATAACATCTCTGTATCTCTAGGGGGGAAGGTGCTCCCCTCATTTCCCTTAAGTATTCATGTTCCTTAAACCAGCCCCCGAGGCCAGGCGTCCTGATTTCCAGCCCAGGGCCCTTTTTGGCGACACCAGACAGTCTAAGTAGCAACAGGCAGGCATGTACTTCACCTGAAATTCCTGGACTTGGGAAGACTGGCATGGGAAAGACCAGAGAAGTTTTCTACTGGGGGTAGGGCCGTGTTCTGGCAAATTCAGACTAAACTAGTCAGGGGCAGGTTTAGCGAGGCAGTGGCCCACCCTGCCATTCTTCCAGACAAAGATCGGACAAATCCATCCCGCAGAAGGTGTGGGTAAAGAAGAAACATCTTCACTGAGGAAGCATCATCGCTTCTTCCCATGAAACTGGGTGAAAGGTAGAGCAGTCTGTCTTACTAAGGCCAAAGCAGCTCCTTGTTAATACTGGGAGGGGCCCAGGGCCTTAGCTGGCTGGACTGTGTAAAGGCAATGCTTAGATAGTGTAGATTCCAAGAAACGGAAAGAGAGCAGGATTGCTTTTCTTCATTTTACACCTCGGGAAGGACCCAGGGAAGGCTCAAGGGGAAGAAGCTATTCCACAACCTGTCTTCCTAAGCGTAGCCCAATGCTGGTTTCTGGGAGTGGCATCTTCACAAGGGATCTTATCATATTTCAGTGTCTTAATAAGAACCCGGCTTTCTCGCCTCCACACCAGGCCCTCCCTCCCACAGCATGTGTTAGGGAGCTGCTATGTATAGAGCTGCTCTCTGTCACATTAAACTTGAATTCAGAAAACACATCCTTTTTTTTTTTTTTAAATTAATGTTGGGTAAAGGAGCTTTAGGGGATGTGTGCATTTTCTTTATGACCCATGCAACTAGGTGACGTTGACGAAAGGAACAGTGGCCATGTTTGAAGATCAGTCCTAGATTTCATGGGAGAAACTCAGACTGGTCTACTGTTTTGGGATTAACACTGAATTTACATCATAGCTGACTGAGTAATTAAAGGGACCCGTTTATTTTCAGAAGTGATTAGAAAACTTTCCAACCACTTACTATGATAATTTTATGAGCTGTACAAAGAAGAATGATTATCTACTCACGGCCAATCTTGTTTCATCTGGATCCCTGCTCACCCCTCCCACCTCCTATTTATTTGGAAGCAAATCCCCCCATTATCTCTGCATCTTTAACTAGTGCAGTATGTAGCTCTCATAGGTAATAACGATTATTTATTTTAGAAAAAGAGATAAACATAATACCAATATCAAATCCCAAAAGGATTAACAATTGTAAGTGATTGAAAAAAATAAGTGAAATCTATTGCTCTGCAGGGAAGGGATTAGCATACGTATGACTGTTGAGGAGCAGCAGGGCAGGCCTCCCCAGAAGAGGCCACTTTGGTATATTGGTTATTTTGAGCTATCGTCACGCGAAGAACAGAAAATGCAGGGAAAATGCAGGTTTCCCCTGAACGTCCCTTCTCTGCCCAAGGTCAGATCCTCCAAAAGGAACTCAACTGTCAAAAATCCCTCCCTGGGAGTTTCATCCACCAGAGAGGATTGAGTCATCACAGGACACTAGACTAGAAGTCAACACCACACCCAGACAAACTTCAACACAAACGATCAGACCTCCCATCTATTCTGCGGGACCTTCATCTTTCCAAAACATCCTTTACTCTCCCCTGAGAGACCTACATCCTCCCTCCCGTTTCCTTGTGAAGATGGTATTTAATCCTAATGCCTGGGAATGAATCATTTTTCCCTGGGTATCTCCCATGTCTACATGAGGTACACAGGCTCATAAACTTCTGTTTGTTTTTCTCCCGTTAATCTGTCTTTTATGATAGGAGTCTCAGCTAAGAACTCAAAAGGGTGGAGGAAAAATGATTTCCTTCTTCTCTAGTATTTAGAATTACAGCGGACTAAATCATCTCTAGGCACATGGTTGGATATTTGAGTGCCCACTATGGGATTTGGGAGGTCACGTTCCCCACAGTAGTTTTACCTGACTGTGGCCAGCTTGACAACAGGAGGTACCTACCTTGATATCTCCACTTCCTTCTATTTGGGAGCCCAGCTGCTCTGACTACTCTGAGCAGAGGAAGAAACAGACATCACATTCCCTAAGCTCAATTCCTGGGCCAGATTCAGTTTTCTTGGGGATGAAGGAAAAGAGAGTCACCATTACATGGGTCAACATGAAGCTAGTTGTCATTGTGACCAGAATGTATCCAACTGGATGAGCTACCTTGACTCTAGATGGGATGATGGAGCCACACCTGGATCCTGCCTGTGCCTCTTCCCACCTCACACCCACAGGACAGTCTTGACAGAAACCTGAGCAGACACAGGTGACAGCTCAGCTGCCCATTTCCTCTGGCCCATCAATACTCAGTGTCATCAAAGTCTCAGGCTGTGCTGGTGCTCGAGGTTGTCTGGGCTTTCCCACAGACATGCTCATTTGCCTTTGAGAATTTGCAGCTTTAGGTCAGACCTCGTGAGCACAGAAAAGTGACAGTTCTGCACCTATCTAAAAAAGAAAGCGGTATGTGGGTTTGAAACAAAATATGGAGTTCTAGTTGCAAAGATCAGTTCTTTTTTTTTAAAATTTTTTTATTGCTTAAAGTATTACAAAGAGTATTACATATGTCTCCTTTTTTCCCCGCCCTTGACAATCCCCTGGCCTCCCCTACCCCCCAGTGTCTTATGTCCATTGGTTATGCTTATATGCATGCATACAAGTCCTTCGGTTGATCTCTTACCCTCCCCTTCTGCCCCCGCCCCCCTCCCCGGCCTTCCCGCTGTAGTTTGACAGTCTGTTCGAGGCTGCTCTGCCTCTGTAGCAAAGATCAGTTCTCTCAAAAGATGAGATTCTCAGAATCTGTCCATTACACACATTTGCCCCTTATCTATGCAAGAGTTCTTCGTGGAACAAAAACCTACAGAATTTTGTTCATGAGAAACAGCTCTTATGTAACAATAATTCCTACCCTCTCCTTGAATGGCTTCAGATATCAAATAAGCAGTTAGCTTAGAATAGGCATTGGTGAAAGGTCTTTTCTAACCGGAAGGCCAGCTGTTATTTTTAAGGCAGTTATCTGCAGAGTATGGTTTGCCCAATAGTGGGAGATAATGGCGAGGGCCCTTTTGTAGTATATACCTGAATTCCCATATCACAACCCCTGCATGCCTCCTAGCCCCACCCACTGTTCCATCTCTATTTCTTTGAAATAATATTTGAAAAGGATAAGCCAGGATTGGGGGTAAAGGTGTTGGAAGGCATCTCTATCTTTCACTGATGTGAGTGTAACAACACAAATGCATGAAGTCACCGGTGGCATCTTTCCATCACAGCTGAGAGAAAGCCGGTTTTAGGGAGGAGGACAGCAAAGGGACTGTTTAGGAAAGTCACCGACTGTGTCAACATCGCCACTGGGACAGCAGTAGGTGACCCGGTAAAGGGTGTCTCTGGAGACAGAAGAGAAGACGTGAGAAAGAGGATGTGGGAGGGCTCTGCACACTCAAGGTTTTGCCTGAAGAGGCTCTGTTTTCTTTGAACTAATTAAGGGGCCCCTTGGCTCAGGACACAAATACCCAGACTGAAATAACTCTTACCAAAACCAGGACTGATAACACAGACAAGGCTGAAGAACTTTTCTCTCCTTCATGATGGAGCGAAAAGCTCATTTTAGGTGTGTTTGAGCAGTATGGTTTCTGGTAAGATCAATGTGTAAACCCCATAAATTCGTGGTTCTCAAAGTGAGGTCTAAGGACCTTCTATGTCAGACAATCACCTGGGGGTTGGGAAAGAGGGGCTTATAAAAATGCACATTCTTAGCCCTATTTCAGACCCTTTAAGACCTAAGTCTTATACCCACTAAAGTCTCAGAACTACTGAGGTGAGTGTGAACCAAGTCAAGATTATTGGGCCAAGTGGGGAGCCAATCAATCACTTTTGTTTCACCCAGCAATTTTATAATGAGAGTGGTAAATTTATCAGCAGACACTAGCACTTCTGGAAAAATAATTCCTCCTAATGATGTATATATAATGCATGACATGTCTATATTAGTTAAATGCACTATCCAAAATCAAAATATGAACCATATATGAGTTTTCTTTGGGAGCTACAATTGCTGGTGGTTTTTGTTTTATTTGTTGCAATGATCTGTAGTTGTCAAGGTTACAACGGGCTTCTTATAATCATAGATGTTAATTTATTTAAAAGTTTGTTTAAAAGAGGAAGGAAAAGGGACATTGGCTTTTGAGACACCAGTTAAGCACAATATTTAAAACTAGAGCAGATTTCAAGTAAATGTTTAGGAAGGGATTTTAAGCAGGAGGTTCACAAAAAAAATCTGAAAGTTTTATAATGCATATATTTGAATGCACCTTGGATAATGCATTTTAAATAGGGTTTTGAGTGAGTTTGTTTCAAAATTATGATGGATGTAAAGAAGGTGGTTGAAGATGAGATTAGGGGTTAATGCTAAATTAAAATCCTATAATCTGAGAATATATCATGAGTCTATCTTCTATCATTCAGATTTAGGATATTCTTATGTGCTTATTCTTTCAGAAGAATTTTAGACTCATTCTGTAACTGAGGTCTGTTTGGCTTCACTGAACTTCTGAATTGAAGGAACACAGCTATCTTTATAATGTCAAGTTTTGCTTTTAAAGAAGGTAAACCTCTCCATTTAGGTTGTCTCCTTTAAGAGGTGTATTGCTTTACTTTAAGTCCTATCAAATTTAATTTCTGTGTATTTTATATTTTTCCTCCAATTACTTTTTAAAAATTTGTTATTGCTGGTAAGAAAGGTAATGGATTTACAATTTATTACTGGGAATCAGTCATCTTAATGAATTACTCTTGTTTCTAATTGTTTTTGTATTAATTCACTTGAGTTAAAAAAATAAAATGAATTTTCACCTATACTCAGCATACGGAAAGTCCAACCTTCTTGGGTGACTGCTGTCCTAGCAGCATTTAATATTCTTTATAGACGTCATCCTCTAACACACCGATCACTTTCCTTTTCTTGGGAACTCTGATACCTGGATCCTTCAACGCCTACATAGATGACATCCAACAACTTGCATTCACTCCAGTGACCTTTACTTTTACTCTACATGTGTCATAGTCAATGCCTGGCTTTCTTCATTGCTCAGATGGCGCGATGCAGAAATGCTCCCTCAATATGACATCTCTAACCTCCCACTGTCTGCCTAATCTTCTATCCTTCTTGTTCCACCCCTCACCACTCCCACCATGTGTGTTTTGGCTCCAGAGACAGACAACAGTCCTTGATGTTTCCATGTTCAATCCCTTCTGGATGTTTTCCTGAAGCAGCTCAGATATTATATATGATTGATCACCTTCAGTTTCCATGTATGCCAGTCTTTCTGCACTCAGCATAAACACAACAAGATCAGCTCAAAATTAACCTGTTTAACTTCTAATCCCTGGATTCTCAGCACTGTTGAGGGGAACAAATTAGCAATTACTGTGATAGTGTCTGTGCTGTCAGCTGAGCCCTCAGCATTCCTTGGACATCATCCTTTCCTACTCCCTCAACTTGTATTCCAAACACTCTGCATGCTCTTGGTGGGGACTGGGGCAGACCACCCCCAAATATGCCAAGGTGGCATGTTGATTATTTTGAATTAAAATTACATGAGAAACAGCCAGTGCAAGAACACTCTGAACCTCTTTCCTCTCCTTGACTTTCTCCTGTTAATCTGTCTTATGCCAGTTTAATTCCGAGATAAGGCATATGAACCTAGGAGGGTAGAGGAAAAGTTTTTCCTCCCCAACAGTTCTCAAGCTTCTAACCAAACACAACTCATCCCTCTGAATGAAAGGGGCCGTGTAATGACTTCGCTAAAAAAAACTGAAAGTTGAAGTATTCAGACAAGGGCAGACACATATCTTCCCCTGACCTACAAGTGCCTGTGCCTGCATCTACTGCATCTATACATTTCTCTGGTTTCAGAAGACAAGGTCTCTTTCTTTTGATGTTCAAGCCTGTTTTATTCCATCTTTGTGCTATATCTTCCTCTTTTCCCTTTCACCTGGCCTTTTTTCCTAGTTTACATATAGCCTAACATGGCTCTCACATCCAAAAACTCAAACTTCCTTCGACTTTATTTTCTCTAGTTACCTTCCTCTCTTTCCTTCACTCCTCAGCCAAGTCTCTTGCAGCCAGTCTACCCATGCTGTATCTGCTCTCTCATTTCCCATTAACCCAGTCCAGTAGAGCCTGGCCTCTATTTCCATTGCTCCACTAAAATTTTTCTGACAAAGTTCACTGATAATCTTTATATTGGTAAATGTTTAGGGTCATTTCAGTTCTTTTAATGCTGCTATTGGTAGAACCAGCCACCATTGAGTATCTCTTGAGATTCTCTTTCCCTTGTTTATGTTTTAATTTTGTTTTGCTTTCTGCTGTGCTGTTGATTCTCCACCTTTGTGGCCTCTTTTTGACCTTCATCCCAACATAAAATCATTCCTAAGTTCTCTCTTTGGTCCTCTACTCTTCTTTCCGTAGGAAAATTCCATCCACTCTCATGATTTTAACTATATGATTAACCTATATGCTGAAAATTCCCAAATCTATCTTTCAGCTAAGACCTTTTCTGGTATCAGCAACCAATTCTCCAATTCTTCGGACTCCAACTGGGTATCCAACAATTCAGTTCAGTTCAGTTCAATTCAATTCAATTCAGTTCAATTCACTACCTGGAGTTAGCACAGACCCCACAGGTTCAGGGCTCAGTCCCACAGACTGCCTCCACTTCAGACACCAGCTGCAAGTCCCAGGCCAACAGACTATAAATCAGGGGCTCCCATGACCTTCCCCACCCTCATCAGGTTTGATAATTTGCTAGAATGACTCACAGATTTTATGGAAATGCTTAATTTACGTTTTCAGTTTATCATAAAGACTACAACTCAAGAGCAGTCAGATGGGAGAGACTGCTATAGGGAAAGGTATGTGGGTTTGTGGAGCATTCATGCCTTTGGATGCATTATCCTCCGGGCACTTTCATTTGTTCACCTATCTGGAAGCTCATCAAATCTTGTTCAAGCATTTTTATAGCATTTAATCTCCAGGCCACCTCCCATCCCAGGAAGGTAGGGGTGGGGCTGAAAGCTCCCAACCTGTAAACACTTGGCCTTTCAGGTGACCAGCCCCATCTTGAGGCTATTTAGGGGCTTACCCCTAAATCACTTCATTAGCATACACTCAGGTGTGATTGAAAGAGGTTATTTATGAAAAACAAAAGACAGTCCAATCACTCATGAAATTCCAATTTTAAGAGCTCCCTGCCAGAAACTGGGGGTAAAGACCAAATATATTTCTTCTTATAGCACAGACTTCCATGTCAATTTTGACTTTTATAAAAGGGGCTCATCATTTTAATACCAAAATCTCCTTTTCCTCCTATGTTCTATGGCCTAACCAATGGCATCACAATCCACACAGCCTTCCTGCAGAGAAAAACAGTCACTTAGCTTCCTCCCTCTATCTATCCAATTCATCACCTGGTTCTCCAGTTTTATTGCCTTGACATTTCTCAAACCCATTCTCTCCCCAGCTTTCCTACTAAAATAATCTCACCTGCGTTGTCTCATAGCCAGCTAATCTCTGCTTCCCGTTTTGTTCTAAAATAATCTTGAACCTTGTTACTGGAGTCATTTCTAAAAAAACTCAAACCTATCATATTCCTAGGTAAACCCTTCAGTGGATCCTTTGTCTTATAGGTAAGTCCAAGCTCCTTCTCAAGGCATAAAAGATCATCCTCGGTGACCTTCCTCCAATCTACTGCTCCTGCCTCATTCATTGTCAGTCAGTATTATACACTCTATGTTCTGGTGACGTTAGTTCTCCACAGTCACCAGACTGTTTCACATAAACTTCCTTTTGTTCTGGTGACGTTGGTTCTCCACAGTCACCAGACTGTTTCATATAAACTTCCTTTTGGTTATTATTTCTGGATAGAACATTCTCATTCTCTCTCTCTCTCTCTCAGGGGAGGTGGATGCTAACTCTATTCCTCCTTTAAGACTTAGGTATTATCATTTCCTTTAAGAAGTCTTTACTCAGTTCCACACTGGGCTAGTTTCTCCTCCACTATTCTCTTTAAAATGCCTGTACATATTCTTATTTACCACAATGGACTGAAACTCACATTTAATATTAAGATATTGCTCAAATTACAGTGAAAAATGCTCTTATGTTATTGAGGGCAGGGTCCATGTCTAATACATCCTAATATCCTTATAGCATAGTACAGTGCCTAACAATAGTAGGCCCTCAAAAAATATGTGTTAAATTCAACTACTGATGTAAGTAAAAGTATTTTAAGGAATATAAAATGTGCTTTAAAAATGCTATAATGATTATTAAGCTGAAGTGGTAAGCTAGTATCCCTGACTTCATTGAGAAGGAAAAAAGATTTGGTAACCTTCAATCGTATTCTGTATTCAAGTGCAATATATGACTATTTTCAGACCTCAACTATACCAGAGAAACTTGCAATCCCCATTTGTGTGACAGGTTTTACATTAAGTTATTTGATTAGACATTTCTACTATGACTGGTCCAGAAGGCATACTGGCACTGTCCCCTGCAGCCAAATGGCAAGGTGGGGTTGTCTGAATGGGACAAGAATGCTGATATGTATCTATAAATGCGTAAGAGGATAGGTGAGGTATGTTCCAGCCGAAGTCCTACCTCAAACAGGTATAGGTTTACCCAGGGAAAGAAATAAAAGAAAAAAAAATAAAAGAGGCCAAAGCAAGTAAGAAAGCAAGGATTCTATTCATATTCAAAACGCTTCCCTCAGTTTGTTCAGTCTGATAGAATTCTTTATACAAAGGCTACAGAGGAGTGCAGAGAAGTAGGGCAGTTTCTTCAAAGACTTGCACTCTTCATGTTGGAAGGGATCTAACAAATCAGGTCATTCAGCCCTCTCTCTTTACAGGGGAGGAAACTGAAGACCAGACAGAATGATTTCCCTGAAGTTTCAAAGAATCAGTAGTAGAGCCAAAGCCGGAAGTGAAGCAAAGAGGACAAAGCAAGGAGGAGAATTCTGAATGGGGGCTCCAGATCCTTCCCACTCTGCTCTTGCTGCTGTCCTCCTGCCCCAACCACACTAGCCACAGGAGACCCCTCAGTAGTCATCAAAAAATACGAATTTGAACTTTCAAGCATCCTATCCTTGTTCTTTCCTCCCGAAATGATTTTCTCCATCCAGCAGAGGCCAAGTGCTTTCTTTCTCATCAACCTCACTTCAAGCATCACCTCTTATCTCAGCTAAGAAAAAGAAAAAGAATTGCTACATCTCTGTTCCCATTAGCAGCTGATAACTACTGTGGAATTCTTATCACACGGCAATAGTTGTGTGTGTGTGTGTGTGTGTGTGTGTGTGTGTGTGTGTGTGTGTGTCCTGCTCTCCTCTCCCCACACTGGCAGCTCATAAAGGGCATCACACCTAGGGAAATGCTTGTTGAATTACGGTGGGTTAGAGAAGAGTGTAGACATATCACATAAAATTTATGGAGAAATACAGTACTAAAATAAGATCTCAGATAAAAATGCTATGCTAATAAATCCATTCTGACCCAAAGTCAAGAATAGGGAACAGGAAGATATGCTAGAACAAGCTGGTATGCTCAGGACTTACCAGTAAGTAGACCAATCAGTTCACCAATATTAACTAGCAGGTGATTCTCAGACAAAAACCAAAAACTTCATGCTGGTAATTGATAGCTACCATGTGAGAATAGGGTCTTGCATACAATGACAAAACCATGACATGGAGCCGGGGCGGGGGGGGGGGGGGATCTGAAAAAATGTAATTTGTAAACACATTCCCACATCGTGTAATGAAGATAGTACAAGTAGACAGTGATAGCTGAACCTTCGGTCTAAATTCATGTATAATTTTTTCCAAAAAATTGTGCTTTCCATATACATAGGGTACACTCCTCAAGAAAAAGACATCATGTGTGACATTTGCATCCTCAAATAATTTTTTTTAATGCTTATAATATGCTCAACCATACCTGGGTATAGTATAAACATTAAAAAATAATTTTAGGGCAGAATAATAACTATTACATTTTACTCTTTCCATAATGAAGTTAAAGGTCTTTAAACTATTCTTATATACCTTATTCCACCAAATTAGGCTTCAGGCTGTTTCCAAAATTGAATTTAATCTCAAAGGAAGGGGGTTTGCCCAGCTATGACTGCTCAAAGAATGGGCTCCAGGCTTTGAAAGTAACTCTGCAAGAAGAGTTTCAAAAAGATTTTGTGCAACTGCAGCATTTTTGGAAAGGTTCTTGGGTTCCTTCAGTGACTAGTTAAGAGACAACACTCACATATTTTTGAAACAAATCAGTCACATTACTTCATCGAAACACTCTGTTCTTGTGCAAAGCACTCTGCACTTGTGGTTTATTTTTGTTGTTGTTAATCCTCATATTCTTTTCCATTGATTTTTAGAGAGAGTGGAAGGGCGGGGGAGAGACATAGAGACATCGATGTGAGAGAGACACATCGATTGGTTGGCTCCCGCATGCACCCGAACCAGGCCCGGGGATCAAGCCTGCAACTGAGGTATGTACCCTTAACTGGAATGGAACCTGGGACCCTTTAGTCCGAGGGCCGATGCTTCAACCACTGAGCCAAACAGGCTAGGGCTGTACTTGTGTTTTTAAAAACTGGAATTTATGAATGACTGCTGTGCAAATCACCGTGGAAAGCTGCAACTGAAATAATTAAGTTCCCTTAATTGTCAGGCCTGCACCCTCTCCAATCTGGGACCCCCCTGTGGGATCGGCCCTAAACCGGCAGTCAGACATCCCTCTCACAATCCGGGACTGCTGGCTCCCAACTGCTCGCCTGCCTGCCTGCCTGATTGCCCCTAACCGCTTCTGCCTGCCAGCCTGATCACCCCCTAACCACTCCCCTGCCAGCCTGATCACCCCCAACTGCCCTCCCCTCCTGGCCTGATCGCCCCTAACTGCCTCTGCCTTGGCCCCACCAACATGGCTTTGTCCGGAAGGTCTCCCAGTCTAATTAGCATATTACCCTTTTATTAGTATAGATATTATTAAAAGAGAAAGGGAAAGAGGGAGGGAAAGAAATATATTCTCAACAGTTCACATAGGCTCTTGGAGCACCATGTGATATGCTATATAAAGCATCTAGCACAATATTTACATTGTTAGAATCAAATTCCAAATGAATTAATAGAAACAGTACAGGGATAAAAAAGTTGTCATGATGAACTAGTTTTTCACTCAGTTTACAATATACTTTTTTATAGCAATATACACTGGGGGGTTCAAAATGATTTGTAGGATCACAAGACAACTGTTTTCAGACAATAATCCTTAATAGCAGAGACATAAAAATTAGCATAATTTTTTGCAGTTTTTAAGTCACTGCACATGGAAGGCATAAACTGAAAAACCTAGAAGATAACAAATATGGAAATAATCAGACACCTGATACAGATGGACCTTAAGAAAACACCAACATTTGTACGCAGGTCACTATCTCCATTGGGGAAGAAGAGGCAGGTCAGCCACCCATCTCAGTGCCTGAAACTTCACTGACAGGACACAGAACAGCAAAGAGAGAGAAGAGGAGGAGCATCTGCCAGGACAGAAGCAGATCATACAGGTTAATGGTAAATACGCATTTTTAAAATTTCTCTTTTCAACATAACTCAACATTTCTCCCCCTCTTTTCCAACTCACTTCTTTTCTCTCCCTATCTCCTTACTGACAGTCTTTCCCTTCACATTTCCATTTCTCCACTTTGGTCTCTTTTTAAACAGGTCTTCATTACTGTGACCTCTATCTAGTTATTCATAGGTGCCCAGATATTACTATATATTGATTAGGGGCCTGTCTAGGATCATCTGGTTAGAAGAGTGAGGCAGATGAGATAAGCAGATGAACTGATAACTTGAGAGTGGCTCAGTCAGAAATCAATCCCTCCATCAACACTATGAGTTTGCAAAGGTCACCCTAACAAAGCTGTGTTCTGATGGATTTGTTTCTCTCTCCATGTGAAAACTGTGTGGGTTGTTTTATTGGTAGATAACTATTCTGCAAAGAAGTCTGGGGAAAAAGTGATTTATGAGAACAATGTCCACCATTTATTGAGCTCTCCTATGGTATGCGGTCAGGTACTGTCTGATCCTATTCAATCCTCATGACAAGCTCATTCGCCAAGTCCAACACACTTACTAGTATATGTGCAATGGAAGGTGGATGTATTAAGGAAAAAAAAAATAACAAATCAACAAAAATGTTGTAATATGTAAAATATGTCTCAATAGTGTAATCTGCATCTTGAGACATCACGCCCCATTATGAATGCAGGAACTTGTGGCACATGTGGAATGACCAATGAGAGGGCGAGCATAAACTAGCTCATCTTAGGAATGCAGTTTACATTGGTTCTGCTTCACTTCTAAGGGTAATAAATTGAAGTTTGGGCCCTAACTGGTTTGGCTCAGCGGATAGAGCATCGGCCTGTGAACTGAAGGGTCCCAGGTTCGATTCCGGTCAAGGGCATGTACCTGGGTTGCAGGCACATCCCCAGTAGGGGGCGTGCAAGAGGCAGCTGAATCGATGTTTCTCTCTCATCGATGTTTCTAACTCTCTATCCCTCTCCCTTCCTCTCTGTAAAAAAATCAATAAAATATTTTTTTTTAAAAGAAAAAAATTGAAATTTGGATAAAAATACTTCCTTTAGGGAGAAAGAGTAGTTATTAAGGTGACTGGGGAGGAGTCTCTCTCCATCACCTTTGCTTTATGCCATTTGAAAATGTGTTTAGTGCCTAAAACTGAGCATCTAAAGAATTAGAAAGATGTTTAAAAAAAAAAAAGGGTTCCATTGGGCTTTAGCAAATGTAAAAAACTTAGCCATTTGAAAATGAGGAGCCATGAGATAAAAGCTCAGTGCCAGGAAGCAGGATATGAAATCAGTGGCTCACAGATGTAATAATATGAAATTAGTAAGAAAGATATAAACAAGCCAGCAGGTTAGTTAAGTAGCTTTGGCATGAGATCCTTTTAGCGTAAACTAAACACCAAGATGTCATGTTGGGTTCATGGCAATAATCAGATGCCATCACAAGTCCCTCAGGCTGAACTGATGGAACGAAGGCTCACTTAATGGAACACTGGTGCTACTGTAGTTTAGGCCTTTTGAATGTTGACTATTTATTTTAATTACCTTAAAAATATATCTATTTATATCTATATCTATCTATCGATACACACACACACACACACACACACATACATACACATATATATTGACTTCAGAGAGGAAGGGAGAAGGAGAGATAGAAACATCAATGATGAGAGAGAATCATTGATCAACTGCCTCCTGTATGCCCCCTACTGGGGACTGAGCCTGCAACCTGGGCAGTGCCCTGACTGGGATGGAACCGTGACCTCCTGATTCATAGGTCAAAGGTCAACCACTGAGCTACACTGACCCGGCAAGTTTAATTACCTTTTATGCCAGCCTCCCACCTCTACCCACAGCATGTCCCAGATCCTCCACAGTGAGGACTAACATGGCTGCGGTTTATGGTGAGTTGATGTGTCAGGCACTAGGCAAAGTGCATTTCTTACGTTTCCCATTTAATCTTCAAAGCAAGCCTATATGAAACAGCTGACATCAGCAGTATCCTTCCCAGGTGATGTACCTGAGAGTTAGAGGGACTCAGTAACTTGCCAGGATCACACTTCTAGGAGACAGGAAATCCTACTTTCCTAGAACCTACATTCTTAACTTTACATACTACCTTAATAAGTAATTTCCTCTGACATTAATCTCTAGACCAGACTTGGTTCATTGAATTTCTTTTCAAAACATGTAAGCCAGCCCTGGCCGGTTTGGCTCAGTGGATAGAGTGTCGGCCTGAGGACTGAGGGGTCCCAGGTTCGATTCCGGTCAAGGGCACATGCCTGGTTGCGGGATTGATCCTCAGTAGGGGGCGTGCAGGAGGCAACTGATTAATGATTTTCATCATTGATGTTTCTATCTCTCTCTCCCTCTCTGAAATCAATAAATATATATTTAAAAAAACAAAACATTTAAGCCAGAACATACCCGGTACTCTATTTTTCTCCATCGTTTCAAACTCCTCCATTGATTGTTTTAGTTTAATATAATTTTTATACTTTAAATATATTATAATTTTTTCTTGCTATCCCAAATTTCATATTTGAAAGTGCATGAGTAATCTGTAAGAGTTAGTGACCTAACAATTAAAAATTTTAAAATTATGTTACAAATACACATAAACAGAAAGATAAATAATACATACATAATATATATTATAGAGATCCTCTTGCTAAATGGGCATTTCCAAAGTTTGCAATTACGTTAAGCACTAAAAAATCAAGCTATATTCAATAATTATTTGTTTTTGCTCCTCTTGCTTCCAATTCAAGATCCCAACTTCAACCCTTATTCTGCTTGTCAAGTATCCCAATATGCCATGTACAAAGACAGGATATGTTGGATAAAAAATGCTGTCACTGCACGTAATTTATTTTTACTTGAATTCATGATTTAACGTTAAAGGATGCCCCTAAAATTGTTATTACGCCTTGATAATACTAAAAAACTTCCTTTCAAGGTAAATGTTTAGGTTGCCCACATCTACCTTCTCTTTCTCCATATGTATAACAATTGGGGTTGAACACATTTCTAGAATTCTTATGTTCCAAGTTATTAAAATTTAAATGTTAAAAATTCAATTTGCATTACAAATACATGTTATGTGTAATGTAATTCATTATTTGAATTAAAATAATTTTGCCCAGAAATATATCAGCATTAGTTTTAGATATTTTTGGAAACTGATTAAAAGTAACTTGGCTATTACTAAATCAGATCCACAGAGACTCTAAGAAGTAAAAGAGCATCTCATAAAATGTGTGTCAAAAAAGTTAGGCTATGTTAGAACTGTCTCTGTACTGGGAACACAAAATTCAGAATGAAAAAGGTAATGAAAGTGGGGAAAAACCAGGATCTCAAAAGGAAATAAGTTGTTAAATGACCAATTCTTGGTAAGAAAGGGGGCATCAAAATTTACTTATCACTTTGGTGATAAGTAAATCTGCAGACTCACTTCTAGCACAAAAATGAGTAACTAAGCCACAGCTCTCAGGCAAGTAAATGCACCTAAAAATTCGAACTGCTACTGGTAGAAAATTTGATGAGGACATTTTAAAAGAGTGGCATTTCCCTGAGATAGTTAAGCTGAATGTCAGCTATAAGCATATTATATACCTTAGTTAGGGGGAATGGGGTTTCAGCTCTCTCAACTCACCAACAGATGGTTATTGAAAGTAATTATATGATAGGTCCTCTGAAAAATTCAAAAAGGAAAAATATGATTGGAGTTTGCAACCTATTTAGAGGAAAGCTGACTAATATACAGTAAACTAGTATGTGAGTTAGCAACTTCAATGTTCTTATTTGTAAAATGGAGATAATGGTGTCTACTTCATTCTGTAGGAAAATGAATGTAAAGTGTCGATCACACTGCCTATCACACAGGAAGCGTTCTCAATAAATGACAGCTGTCACTACCCAGGAGGCTAGCTTCTAGGTGATGAGTCCTTTTGGGTGTTGTTAGAGATGCAGGGAAACGGGGAGAAGTAAGCCATTCGAACACCCTCGATAGAAAATGTCCTTTGGGACACCTGAACTTCAACAACTTTGAGCTGAGTGACTATTAATCTAAGTTATGAAGTTCAAAACGGAAGTTAGACTGCGTTTCTAAGTGTAACAATTTGGCTTCACAAAATGATTTCAAGTGGGGAATTATCATACCAGTATATCACTGTGATAATGTATCTACCTCCCTCTTAAACTTAGTCTGCTGCTACCAAAGCAAGAGTCTAAGAGCTCAGACGAAGAGCATGTCTACAATCTTCAGTAGGCCTGGAAATGACCACTTTGTAAGGGAAAACAAACAAAAAACCTAATAAACAAAAATAAATTTAACAAGGACTGCCAAAGGGATAAACATCCTAACTGTGGGGATTGTAATAGGCCAAACTTTTTAACAGCATCTCATTTGTGTGTTTTATGTGACAAGGACCACCGAAGTCCCTAGGAGCACAGTACTATACCCATGTGCCTCCTCTCAGAGCTGCTCTGGAAGTCCCAGGAGGGCAGATACCATGGCACGGGCATTCCTGTATTCCCCACCATTATTGAACACATAGTAGGTATCTGTTTATTGAACTGAAATGAATTTGAAACTGGCTGTTCCAAATGAAGCGCTATGTTGGGACCTTGAGCTTCAATGCTTATCATCAACAGAAGTATTTTCCCAACTTCTAAAGCATTTTGAGTTAAGAGAATTAGTCCAAATGCTGTGGTATGTTTTTTCAAACATTCAAAACAATCTCCTTAACTGGATCTCTAGATGACGAGGAGTATGAAGATTTGGAAACTCAGTAGCTGTTGCATAGACTTGAGTCATTCTACTTTGTGTAACTACAAAGTTTAAAGTCCTGGGTTCCAGTTTTGCTTGTGCCACCTAGCACTCCTGTCACCTATAAACGTCTATGAAATGGTGATACGACTATCCACAATACCTCTTCAGAGAAGTAATGTATATAAAAGAAAGATTAAGTGCAAAGGAAACAGATAACATTTGAGAGTTCATTTTTTTGTTGTTGTTGAACTTGAATTTTTAAAAATATGTTTTTATTGATTTCAGAGGGAGGAAGGAAGAGGGAGAGAGAGGTAGAAACATCAATGGTGAGAATCATCAATTGGCTGCCTCCTGCACGCCCCCCACCGGGGATGGAGCCCGCAACCCATGCATGTGCCTGCACTGGGAATTGAACTGTGATCACCTGGTTCATGGGTTGACGCTCAACCATC
>NW_005871048.1:3723690-3743411 GCF_000147115.1 Myotis lucifugus
GTTAGCAGAGTTAGGGTTTATTTGGGGTGAGAAACAAAAGCATTCTGTGAAGGTTAAACCGATAGCAAGTTTTCTCCATCATTGATTTGTACATAAAGAGTAAAGATCATCAGCTTACGTTGACAATGTTGGGAAGGCAAAGGAGAGAACAGTCAAAGAAAGCGACACTGGACAAGTATATGACCAACGTCTTTGAAACAATAAATGAAAGCAGCTAATAAAGCTATTCTTCCAAAACTTTAGCCCAAACGTCAACAGACACACCGATGAAATATGCTTTTATAAACACAAGTCTTTATGTGGAACCAGGCTGTGAATTTTAAAAATTAGTAAATGCTAAAATAGTGAATGATGGAGATTGAATCTTCATTAAAATAATTTATCATCTTTGCTCAGGCCGAGTGGCTCAGTTGGTTGGAGCATCCTCCCATGCATCAAAAAGGTTTTGGGTTCAACTCCCGGTTGCGGGTTTGATTCCCTGGCCAGGGAGTGTACAGGAGGCAACTGATTGTTTCTCTCACATTGATGTTTCTCTCACTTCCAAATCAATAAATCTATCCTTGGGTGAGAATTTAAAAAAAAGAAAAAAAATTATCTTTTTATGCTGGTATCAATAAGGCATTTTTGGTATCTCCAACAGCTTGGTACCATTAAAAAATTGGGCTATTTAGATATATCTTACTATATATCATATTCAGATATTTATCTTAACATCATTTAATGTCATGGTGGTAGCAAATAAGCAAATGCCGAAAAATTCTTTTCCTTCTTAGAAGAATGTCTGGGAATAACAATCATGCTTCTGGGATAAAAAAAAGAAAAAGAAAAAAGAAAAACAAAGCCGTGCAGGCAAAGACAAGTTTCATTACAGAAAGCTAATCCCTGTGACCAAAATATCTGAGTTTTCAGTTTCTTAAACCAGAAGAGCGTGTAAGTCAAACAATGTGCAAATCCTATTATGCACATTAATCTTTTAGGAGGAGTCACAACCCAGTATTTGAGGTGTTTTATTAGGTATTCATTGTACTTCTCGATGCAGCTCCTACACCCTCTCTCTCAAAAATAGTGTATAATAAGTTTGTGTTAAGTACCCAACCCAAGGCAGGCAGCCTTGGAGGGGGAAAGATTAAGCATATTTCATATTTTCCACTCCCTTGAGGGGAAAAGAGTGAAAGACTGGGGGAAAGACACCCTCAAAGTCTAAATCCAATGACGAGTACACATCCCTGTGACATTAACGACCAGTAACAGCCACAAGGCAGCGGCATCTTCCCCCGCGCCATGAAGAAGTAGGACAAGTGAAGCAAATGTCAGCACTGTTTCTCGACAGGGCTCAGAGATCTGAATGGGTTCCCCAGCCCTCCCTGGGGAATCACAAAACACCAGTCTGACTTTCGGCTCCAAGAATTCACATCCCCACTGGACTGCAAGCTACAGTACCTTCCCGAAATGCGGCCGTGCCTTTTCCCCGCGACAGAACCGGAGAAAAAGAGAGATCGGGCGCCGCAGAGAGCGTTCAAGCCTCAGGACCGCCCGCGTAAAAGTTCCCCAAACTCTTTCCACCCCAAAGTCGCCCCTGGCACGGAGGCTGGGGCAGCGCGCGTCCCCCCGCCGGGGCCGGGGCCGGGGCGGCTGAGAATACTCACTGGGTTGAGCCCACTTTGCTCTCCCTCTTCCCGATCACTTTGGCAGGCTTGGCGTCGTCCACATCTTGCTGTAGTTCGGTCATCGGGGCCGCGGCCGGAGGGCACTTCAGCCCTCCGCGCGCCACCGTCCCGCCTCCGGGTCCTCCTCCCGCGACTGCCGCCCTCGGGGGCGCAGGCCCAGCGCGCCGCCCCGCGCCTCCCCCGCGCCCGCCGCCCCGCGCGCATCCAGGCCGGGCCCGGGCTGCCGGCCGCCAACCTGGACACGTCCGAGCGGCCGCGATTGGTCCGAGCGAGAGGGGAAGAGCCGCGAGGGAGGGAAGGGGAGGGCCGAGGCGAAGGACAGCCTCCTTCCCCACCCCGGGGGCGGAGGGAGAGAAAAAGGAAACCTGTTGAACTAGTCTTTCTTGGGGAGGAAGCTAATTGGCCAAGCAGGTGAGACATTTGCCTAGGAAGGCAGCATCCACTGTATTTCAGTGCTTGGTGCGAGGGGCTTTTTAAAACCCGCACTGTAACGAGGGGGTTGAAAAGTGACCAGCCAGCTGTAGACACAGGAAATGGATACGACTGCGTGAGGCTCTCACACAGATGCGCTGTGTGGGCTGGCTATGTTCTGCCCTAAATTATTCACATAGGATATTGCCTCGTTGAGGAGCGCTTCCCAGGGCCTTAATTAGTTCAATAGCAAAGGTAATGAGAGGTGGTTGCCTTCAGTGGTTGTCTGGTTGACCGTTCCTAGTTCTGTGGGGGAGAAGCTTTCATCAAAAGCTCCTAACAACTTATTTTTTATGCACCCAACCAATACAATGAATGCCTCTTCTTCCCGGCTCTTGGTGAGGTTTTGACTTGCTGGTTTTGTCTGAAGCATCCATTTATTCATTGAAGAAATTTTTGAGAGCTGCAACGTTCCAGGCATTCTTCTAAACATTCCCTTATATAGCAAATAACTTATGTGTTGTTGGTTTTCAAATCTGTTACCGAGTAGTTGAGGAGAAGAATAACTTGTTGGGAGCCAAACTTTACTTTAAAACAATTATAAGTGGCAATAGTAGAGTATGACATGGCTGGGGGAAAATATTATTAACTCTTTGCTCTGGGGCTGCAGTCCTTTGTTTTTCTTTTAAAATTAATTTTAGACTTAAGAGTAATTACAAAGACTATGCAATCATAGTGTTTATATAAATGTACTAGAGGCCCGGTGCACAAAATTCATGCACGGGAGGGGGGGGGGTGGTCCCCTCAGCCCAGCCTGCACCATCTCCAATCTGGGACCGCTTGGGAGATGTCCGACTGCCGGTTTAGGCCTGATCCTGGGGACCTGGTTGCCCCATGCAGCCTGCTGCTGGGTCGTTTGGTTGCCCCTCACTAACCCCCCTGCTGGCCTAGTCGCCCCACACAGCCTGTTTGGTCGTGCGTTCACTTGCGATGGTCACTTAGGCTTATATATATATAGATTCTATAAATATTCACTCTATGTTTTTCTGTTTTTTGTTTGTTTGGTTTGGTTTTTTGCTTCCTGAGCACTGAGCCCCTCCTGCAGGAGCCCATCTGGGGAAGGCTCTGGAAGCTTGGAGTCCATGCTCTTCAGTGCCCATTGCAGGCTCTTCCTGGGAACATTATGCCTCCACATCCTTTCTCTAGCTCCGCCCCCTACTCAGGATGAGGATGGACTTGGAATTTAGAAGAGGTTGTCACCCTCCCAAACTCTGGGTAGTGAGTCTCTCCGTAACTCTCAGGTGCCCTCCATGCTGTCCCCACTACAGAACTCAAGCCAGAACTGACTTTTTCTGCCCTCAAGTAGTTTTTTCATTGCAGTAAAATATATGTAATATTTATCACTTTAACTATTGGTTAAGTGTATAATTCAGTGACATTAAATACATCCACAGTGTGTGTAACCATCACGACTATCTATACCCAAAACGTAAAAAAAAAGTCATCCCCAGCATAAACTCTGTACCATTCAATAATAACCTCAATTCTCCTTCCTGTCTCTATGAATATGTCTGTTCTGGGTACCTCATATAAGTGGAATCAGATAATAGTATTTCTTCTGTGTCTGGCTTATTTCACTAAACTTCATGTTTTCAAGGTTCATCCAAGTTGTAGTATGTATCAGTACTTCATTTCTTTTTATGGCTAAATAACATTCCATTATAGGTACATTTGTTTATCCATTCATCTGTTGATGAACATTGGGGTTGTTTCTGCTTTTGGCTACTGTGGCTACCTTTTGGGTAAAAATACCTATGAATGGAATTGCTGGTCATGATGGTAGTCCTATGTTTACCCTTTGACAAACCGTGGTCAGGCCTCTTTTACTGCATGAGTAAGGGAAGTGTTCCCCAGCGTGGGCTTACAGCTCAATTAACGAGCGCTGAAAATGCCCTGCAACCTGTTCTTCAGTGTGTGGGATGAGGACTTCAATAGCAGATCTTAAGTGAGAAAGGAGGGGAAGGGTGGGGTAGGAAGGAGCCTGTGGGGAAATAGCAGATAGTCCTTTCCTAGAGTGGGGAGGAGTAGAAAGGAGCAAGTAAAGTACATTATTTTACATAGTGACATTTGCCTACAGTTAAAAGACATTGTGAACCAGCTTCCCAATTTGTTTATTCTTGGGGTTATTATACAATAAAATAGAGTGCAGTATTTAAAAGGCAGCAGCAGGCAAACGATAGGAGAAACTTCATTGTAGTGTGAGAAAATAGAGAGTGAACATTATGTCTAAAATATATTTTAGGAGGCTCTTTGATTTTGCTCCAATAAAAAAAAATGTTTGCCTTTCTTCCTCCAAGCCTATGGGAACATAATTTCTTATTTCTAATATCAAAAGTAGTTCCAGCTGATATTTTCTTGCAGTTATTGAAGCAGACCAGTAGAAAATGCATGCCTAAACCATCGCTTTTCAGGAGGTAGGAGATTTCTTTTAATAGCTTCAAATATTGATCAAATATTGGTCTCTTTTTAAGATTGGTCAGATACGCTGTGCATCTGTCCATAGTCCTAGTGGCAGAGTTCAAATATGAGTTTGGAGATTTGAGTGGCGCTAAGGTTGTAATGTATAGTTAAATAGTTACCTAATTTATGACACGTGGCAGATTAGGTATTTAATAGCCAACATAAGTGCACGTAAAGTGTTGTCACATGCCTATAATTTAATGCATATTGTCTGAGGACATGTTTTGGAACAGTGGTTCTCAACCTGTGGGTCACGACCCCTTAGGGGGTCGAACGACCCTTTCACAGGGGTCACCTAAATACATCCTGCATATCAGATATTTACATTATGATTCATCACAGTAGCAAAATTACAGTTATGAAGTAGCAACAAAAATAATTTTATGGTTGGGGGTCACCACAACATGAGGAACTGTATTAAAGGGTCGCGGCATTAGGAAGTTTGAGAACCACTGTTTTAGAAGATGATGCTTTTATCAAGATGGAACCTGGAAAGCTGAGTAATAGTTTAACTATGCATAATATTTTATACATCAATGTCATAAGTCAAAGAATTCCAGGACCACGCATCACATCATCCCTGTTTACAAATTAAGGTCAATATCCAAAGGAGGAAGTGGGAAAAAATTGAGTTCAGAAGATAGCAATATATGGTAACACTGAAGAACTTAATTATAAAACTTTAAAAAACATTTTAAGATGAAAGTTGAGAAACATTACATGTAGGGGACCTTTACTGAATGATTTCTGTCAAATGTGAAAGAAAGTTTCCCAATGAATAAACATTGGGATGGGATTCTATAGAAGACTTGGAACCTTCTACTATATAGGACTTTGAAAACAATACTTAAAAAAAAGCAAATAGGCCCTAGCCAGTTTGGCTCAGTGGATAGAGCGTCAGCCTGAAGACTGAAGGGCCCTGGGTTCGATTCCAGTCAAGGGCACATGCCCGGGTTGCGGGCTCAATCCCCAGTAGGGGGCATGCAGAAGGCAGCAGATCAATGATTCTCTCTCATCATTGATGTTTCTATCTCTCTCCCTGTCCCTTCCTCTCTGAAATCAATAAAAAATATATTTAAAAAAAGCAAATAGAATAGTTCTGCACCACTTTTCCCAAGCCAAGTTATACTGCAGATGGAGAAATCTGAAACATGTACTCTATCTCCCTCCAGGGATGAGGCAAGAACTAAGCTTAGCACCTGTGTTGGGAAGACTAGGCAAGATGGCAAGGGCTTACTGGTCTAGGGGCAGTTGGTAGTTGGGAAACATAGAATAAATCTGATTCTGTGAGAAAGCAGAAGCAATACAAACTCTTCTAGTTCAATATGTATTTTTAAAAAATTAAAATAAATATGATGGCATATAAACAATAAGTTAAAATCTACCCTGAAGTTTTAAACTACATGTCTATTTTCTGTATGGTGAATGTCATAGATCATAATATGTGAAGTGGGGAGGCCTCTGAGACCATTCAGTAGCGTGATTTTTCCCCACCAGGTTCTGAGGGAACCCAGGGCTCTTTGAGTGAGTGGGGGAAAGAGCTGCGTTTGAAATAAGGTCTTCAGACTCCACTGCCTACCTCTAAGCACTACTCCAGTATACTAACTGCTTCAGTTAGACCTCTTCCGCTAGGACCTCTTTCATGTTTCCGTTCTGTATTAGTTTCTACATGAGGATAGGGGAAAGGGTTGCCTGCCACACAATAAACAAAATTTAAATATCCAATTCTCGCTGTCATTCTTCAGAAAAGAGCCTGAGCTTCAGAGAGCTTAGTGACTTGACTAAAATTACAGCATCGCATGTGGATGAAGACCCAGCTTTCCTGACTTCTAGTGAGGTGCTTGTAGGGGTGTAAGAGAGTGAACAGAACAAAGCAAGGTTTGTTGATGGCAGAGACAAATGACTTATAGGGGAGAGTGAGTGTGTGTGTGTGTGTGTGTGTGTGTGTGTGTGTGTGTGTGGTTGAGGGGTAGGGGTGGGAAGCCCAGGACTCTCAGATACATACATACATTATTAGGGAAGGAAGTGGTTGAATATAGAGCTGTCTTTGGAGCTGCATTTTGACAGTTATCTATTGCTGCATAACTAACCACTTCAAAGCTTGGTGGCCTAACAATAATTTGTTTTTTTCTCATGGTGTGATGGATTGATGGGGCTCGGCTGGGTGGTTCTTACTTGGGAGTCGCCCATGCAGTAGCAGCCAGATGGCACCTTGGGTTGGAGTCATTTGAAGACTCAACTGAGCTGGATGTGCACTCCTCTCTCTGGTGCTTCAGCTGGGATGGCTGGGACAGCTGGGCACTGGCTGAGCATTTTAGTCTCTCCGCAGGGCTAGCTTAGGCTTCCTTACAGCATAGTGGCCTCCGTGTCATTAGACCTTTTACTTGGTGTCTGGCTTCCTACAGAGCATGTGTTCCATTCAAGGTCAAATCTGCAAGGCTGTCTATGGGGTAGACTGGACATCAGGCAGCTTCACCTCTGTTGCATTCTGTTGGTCAAAGGTGAGCCACAGGGCCAGCCCAGGCTCAAGGCAAGGTGTGAATAAGGAGTGTAGTTCACTGGGGACCGTCGTTGGAGACCAGCTATCACAGTGCAAATAATAGATCTGGCAATCTGACTATAGATATTTGTCATTGGGCATGTGAGTCAATGGGCATTTTCTAGCAGCACTGTTCTACATGCATGAGATACAGAAGTGAACAAAACAGACAAAACTCATTCTGCAGTGACTCTTATGTTCGAGTAGGAGAGAGCAAAAATGCAAAAAGCAAGCACAGAACACAGTGTCAACAGATGAGAGACCCAAGGAAAACAGAAAGCCGTGGAGGGGGAGGAAGGCCGGTTTTACACAGGAAGGTGAGGGAGGCCTTTTCGAGAGGTGACACCTCGGCTGAGACTTCAGTGAGGGGAAGGAAGAAGCCCCGTGAGGTGTGATCACAGGGCTTGCCAGCCAGAGGGAAGAGGGCGGAGAACTCAAGGCAGGACTGAGCATGGCATACTCAGTGCCTGGAGTGTGAGGAGGGAAGAGAAGGTTGGTGGGAGACGGTCTCGAAGAGCTGTTATCTTTGTCCGTTTGGTGATCATCTGTCCTCTCACAAGAATGGAATCTTCGCAGAAACAGGGGGCATGTCTGTCATGTTCACCGCAGTGCTGGTTCATGTTAGACGCTTAGTAAATATTTGTTGAAAGAATGAATGAATGTGTCGTTGGTTGGTCTTTTCTTGTGACTTACAGGGGAAAGGACAAGAGTGAATGAAAAAGAAATGTAACTTATATGCCTTTACCCCCACCCCACCAACTGAAAAGAGAAAATCTGTGGCTCATGCTGCTTGTCACTTGTCTGCTAGCTGACTGCAAGTGCTTGAGAGGTCGGCGAGGTCCCGTGACTCCGAGATGGTCTAGCTTCGGAGCACATCCAAGAATCCCTGTTTATAATCCACAGGCAACACTTTAAAGTTATGGACTCTCTCATGGTTTCTTAGAGAAGCAGGCATACAGTTACTTCCTTTCCTTGTTTTGGGAATTAATGATCACATCGCCCAAGGAGGACTGGTCTTTCTCTCTCCTCACACCCTGGTTAGGCATGTTCTGCGTTCCTCCCTGTGGGATGTTTTGACAATGCAGTCGGTGCAGTGCAGTCAGCACCTTGTTTTGAAGCAGTTACAGTCGTAGTCAATAATTGTTAAAGTAGTTTCTGCATGTTACGTTTTTCTTTATGTCACGCATTGCATACTTTTTATTGCTTTTTTCTGATTTTTTCATTCGTTTTTATGTATTTTCATTTTATTACTCCTTCTCGACAGTTCCTATTAGCATTTTGTTACCTTTTCTTCCAATCTGTCCTCTATGTAGCACTATTCATTGGTGAAAATCATCCAACAAATCAGCTGGCAAAGAAGGAGCACGAGAGAAGGGGATGCAGAAAACACCTCAGGCAAAGAAAGTTTTTCTATTTCTCGAAAGTAGCTTCACAATCTTTTGGTTGAATCATAAATAGATTCTTCATTTGAGACAAACTGAACAGCCTTCCTTTCTTCCCTCCCTCCTTCCCTCCCTCCATCCCTCTATTCATCCCTCCCTCCCTCCCTTCCTCCCTCTCTCCCTCCCTCCATCCCTCTACTCATCCCTCCCTCCATCCCTCTATCCCTCCCTCCTTCCCTTCCCTCCCTTCCTTCCTTCCTTCCTTCCTTCCTTCCTTCCTTCCTTCCTTCCTTCCTTCCTTCCTTCCTATTAACATTTTTTGTTTGTTATTTGATACCTATTGTGTGCCAGGCTATATTCTGAGTGATGGAGCTATAAAAATAAATAAGCACCTGCTTGCTATAAATGAGTTTTCTATCCAGTGAGAGAGCGTTCAATAGACAGATATTCACAAAACATACATACACAGAACTTTCACATTCATATTTCACAACCAAATTCTCGGACCAAGTGACATCATGATGTCAAGTGATGGGAAGGGGCAGGAGATGGCCCTGTGATGCTTCATGTTCTTCTGTTTTGGATCAAACACAAGCCATCCCCCCCCCTTCCCCCTGCACCCCCTCCTCACCAATCTGCACAACTTGTTGAAAGGCCCTAGACGGAAAGTCAGGAGAACTGGGCTCTAGTCCAAGCACTGTGCTTTGTGCTGGAATGTGAGTCTATTAATGGAATACAGCAGCAGAATGCCGGCCTCAAGGAAAAGACCCTGGAGCTCATGGGCACAGCATTATCCCTTTCTGCCTCACACAGACTAGCTAGAAGAATGGAGAAAAGCACCCCAACTTTACACAGGAATGTCACATCTGCCAAATTGCAAAATGGAGATTTTAAATGAATTTTACGTGGAGAAAGTAATTATTAAAATAGATTCACTTGCGAAGCTCAGTGCATTTACCCCTTTCCGAGCTTTGTGCTTCTTTGGGTTAGTTCCTACTTTTAAAAGCAAACCAGATGCACACAGAATGTTTCCCTGTGTGTTAAGATCATGAACGAATTAAAATCAGAATTTAATTTTTATTAGTAGTCAGTCAAAGAAATGAAGTTAAAAGTTCATCTTTACTTCATACCAAAAAATATATAAGTTCTTTATAAGACACATGATATTAGTAGAGGGAGATTCAGAGGTTAAAAATGCTTTGGTCCCC
This sequence comes from Myotis lucifugus, assembly GCF_000147115.1. NCBI lineage: Eukaryota > Metazoa > Chordata > Mammalia > Chiroptera > Vespertilionidae > Myotis > Myotis lucifugus. The sequence continues at coordinate 3,733,418 of NW_005871048.1, forward strand.
GCCCTGCCCCCCACCCCCCCACCCCCCCCCCCGCAAAAAAAAAAAAAAAAAGAAAAAGAAAAAAAGATAAAGAAATGCCTGGTCTTGTGGAATCCCAGGTCCCCAGATTCTGAGAAGGTATTTGTATACATTTGTAATAGACAGTGTGAAGGAGATGTGAGCTGGCGGGAATGGACTTGATTCCTACCTTCTTCGATGAAACCCCTACGTAGTCCTACGTCTTTGCTTTTCTGCCCTTGTCCCAGGCACTGCCTGTGACATCTTCTCAGTAAACAGCTCTTGCTGAGCTTGCCGAGTGACGTGTCTTGGCAATAGAAGAGCCCTGACCTGGGAGGGACGGGGTGTGGGGAGTAGGATAAGGGAATCCTAATATGCATCCTTCTACCCCTCTAAGCCTTAATTTCCTCATGTCAGAAAAAGAAAGGAACAGCAGTGGTGTCTATTGTATAGGGGGATTTAAAGGGCTAATGTACATAATGGCATTAGTACAGCATGCCAGGTATATAGTGAGCACTCAGTTCATATAAACTGTTGACTATCATCATCACATTAATATCGACCAGAATAACATTTTAACAAATGAAGGGCATTGTCCTCCCTTAGCTCATCAGCCCTCATTATTTAATGGCAACACACAGTGTGTAGAGTGATCTGTGTCCCATGCTAGAGGGAGTTCTAAAGCCGTAGAAGGCGGAACCTCTGTATTGGGCCCACTGCGTCCGCTTCAGGCTGACGTCACAAGCTAAGGCTGCACATCAGAACAGTGGCCAGGCTGGTATGTTTAACCGCTAGATCTCGGCTTCAATCTCGCCTGCGTCCATGGCTTTTCTCCTCTCAGATGCCTTTGCCACTGTAAAAGCTGTAGCTTAGCTAACAAAGGAGTCACTGAACCTCTTTAGCCAAAGCTGGTTAAAAAGTGTATTCTGAGTTAATAAACTAAGAGAAAAAAGAAACAGAACACCTACTTACATACAGGTTTTAATCTCTTTTTTTCTCTTGGCTATCAATACGATCACTGTCCCTTTACTTGCTCTTTTCTATGGATATGTGTCTTACTAGCTCCGTCTAAATCTTTGATAATAAATTAAATGATGACAACAGTTTTTGGAGAGGACTTTTTCTACCCACTTTCATTCACATATTAACTTCAGTGTGTAACATTACAAAGTTTTTAACTCTTAACTATGCACTTTTTGCATAACCTATTAACTATCTATTGAAAGCTCCCTAAGCCATATCAGTCATGACTTATGAATAAGTAGTATGTGTCTTTCTCTCTGGGTCTTCAGTTTATCATGTGACTGTTAATGAGGTCGTTGACTTGTATAATTAAAAGGATCAAGAGAAACACCCAGTATCTATACTAATAAAAGGGTAATATGCTAATTAGACCGGGTCGACCAGCCATCTTCTGGATGTTCGACTTCCTTCTGTACAAAGCCATGGTGGTGGGGGCCGAGACAGAGGCAGTTAGAGGCGATCAGAATGGCAGGGGAGGGCAGTTGGGGGCGATCAGGCAGGCAGGCAGGCAGGCAGAGGCGGTTAGGAGGCAGTGGTCCCAGATTGTAAGAAGGATGTCCGACTGCTGGTTTAGGACATCCCCCAAGAGGTCCCCGATTGGAGAGAGTGCAGGCTGGGCTGAGGGGACTCCCCCCCCCCGCCCCCCCCACTGCACGAATTTCATGCACCGGGCCACTAGTTTTAACATAAAATAGATGTATTGCAAATTAGAACCTTTCAGATATTTTAGAAGATATTTCATACTCTCACATATTCTTTTATTTTTCAATCTACCTCCAAAGTGTGCTCTACTAATATGTAGCCAGCCACACAGTGATCTAAGGTTTAGGTGCGTTCAAGAAAGAAAGAAAAGGGAGGGAGATACTAAAATTAATTGAGTGCCTTCTAAGTGCCGGCACTGCACTAGCATAGATGATTTACTCTTTATAACAACACTCTGAGGATTGGCTCATTGCATCAGTGAAGAAACGAAGGTTCAGGACAAGTAAACAACTCTCCCACGCTCACACAGCTACTAATTACTCCTGTTGCGTTGTTTTCTGAAGCTTGTTCTTTTTTGTGCTCTCTCCTGATGTCACAAGTGTGAATTCCTAAGTGATTAAAAAATCTGGGCAATGTACATCTCAGTTGCCTTTCCTCCTAGAAGCTTTTTACCTCTCTTCCTATTTCCCCACCTCATCCTGCCCCCCCCCCCAACCCACCCACCATAGTCAGAATTAAAATCCTTTACATGCTGTATTGTGTGGTGGGCAAGGGTGAGTAACATTTGGACACTGGATTTAAACTTATGATCTACCACCTATGAGCTGTGTGACCCTGGGTAAATTTCTCAACCTCTCTGAGCTGTAGTTTCCTCACTGTGAAAAGGGAGGGAGCAATAGACCTATATCGTAGAATGGTTGTGATAAGTAAATGAATTAAAACATGGAAAGACCTTTAGAATAGGGAGCAACTAATCTCATGACTATTCGTGATTGGTTTCTGTTAGGCTGCTGCATACTACTTTTCTCCTGGTTTACATGCGTACAAGCTTGTCTCCCCACTGAGATGGAGATGATGTCTTGCACATCTTTGTAATCTCTCAGTGCCAAGACCAGTGCTTACCAATTCTAGACACCGAACAAGGCCAATTGGATTGATTTCATTTTCCTAGTCAGCAACTTTCCACATTTTCCACAGTTTCCAAATTTCCCCAGTTAATAACGCCATAAAATACAGAAGCCAAGCCTTCCAGACCTTTTCCTGCTACTTGAGGATCCTGATTATTGAATTCCGGGCTGGCATTTGCCCCTGGATTCCTCATTGCTTTTAGGAATAAAAGTTGCATATGCCCATGATTGAATTCGGTAATTAGTTATTTCTTTGTTGTTCCTTGCAGGGATTAACATCAAGCGTGGACTGATTTTCTATCCTTGGTATCATGTGGTTGATGCCAACAAGTAATTCTAATATGTGCTTTCTACCCAGTTTCCCATCTCCATTGACACTGGTGCCTTCAACGTCTCCTACGAGCCTTCGGGAGGAAAAGTAAGGCTTTTAACTCTTTTTATTTCCCTTTTACCACCGCCCCCCCCCCCCCCCATCAAATGTTGCTATCACAGAAAGGACGAATGTAAGACTTCATTCCTTTGGGTTGTGCTGACCCTGTGGAATCTTGAGATTTCCTGATTTCAAGGAAAGTCGCTGTTGTGTTTTAATTTCCACTCAGACAATTTCACCTGCGTATTTCAATAGCACCAGGCCATTGTTTTCAAAGGTGTGGTATGTAGAATGTTGTGACAAACTTTCTAAAAATTTGGACTACAGCTATCGGTCATTAACATTCCATTCTCTTTTGGCAAAGTTGTAGATTTTTTTTTAATGAGAGATTTCACCTCTATTGTTTTAAAATTCAAATATTACTGAACGTCTGATTTTGAGGGAAATGATGCTGGCATTCCACTGTGAACTTTGTAAACTGTTCTTTCGCAGAGAGCCTCTTCCTCATGAGCAGAACTTGGGGGATAAGTGTATGTATTTAGACAGTCTCTCTGATCTTTGAGAAGATTTGGAGACTTTCATGTTACTCAAAGGTGAATCTTTCAGTGCGTTAAACTGTTATATAAAGCTGCTTTAAAATAAGATGAAACTGATCATAGGAAAGTTTTGATGCATAAAATTACAACAATAAAAATGTAACTTTAATTTACATTAAGATGAGTTTACTTTAACTGTGTTACTCCCCTTCCACCTCCCGCCTCTCCCCCTGGTGTCTAAGCTGTGGGGGCTGGTTCATTGTCTCTTGTTGAGCCTCTCTTTCTAGTACCTATTATTTCTTGAACAATAAATGATGACAGAAAAATGCTACACATTATAGGCAACATCCAACTTAGAAATGCATGTGTTATAAATGGCCTTTTGTATTTCATTATTTATAAGATGCAGAATGTATTTTCTCATGTAAAGAGTAACATGAAAAGAACTTAAATTCCTAGGTTTACTCATAAATATTACTTTATCCGATATTTAGAATTCTATTGTTTTAGCTACTGTATTTTTTCATGTATAAGATGCCCCCAGGTATGAGAAGCTCCCCACTTTTCCAACCCAAAATTAAGAAATCAATATTTTAAACATTTTGCTGGTTTTCCTCTTAAGGCCTTCTTTTTTGGCATCTTAAGGAGTTGTTCTTCCTGTTTTCTCCACTGTCTGATCATACACTCAGTGGGAGGAGGTTCAAATTTTCTCTCTGCAAGCTCTGTTTCCAAGTTCTTTTGCACAGCTGATTACATTCAGTTTGAATTTTGCAGAGTAAGACAATCGCTTGCTGGTATTTATCTTTTTGTTTTTTGACATCTTTATGGGCTCAGAACGCTCTGGTCCCTGTTGCATCTGTGCACTCTCCACCTCCACCTCCAATTACGGCATCAGCTGATGTCAGTAACAATAAGGCTCCTGATTGGAGGAGGCCTGTTTGACAAGGTACGGGCAGCTATGCAGTCTTGGGGCTCCCTGCTCAGCCGCCCTCCTCAGCTGACTTCCCTGTATAAGATGCCCCTTAATTTCAGAAAAAAATAGTGTCTTATACATGGAAAAATATGGTATTCCAGAAGCAAACTTCTGGGTAAACTTGGGAATCAAATCATCATTTTATTTATTTTACTTTTATGAAATCATCATTTTAAAACTGGTTTATTGTATGGTGAATTTTCCACTAAATTCAAAGATAGGTTCCCCTCTATGTAGCCTCCTTTCTGGGTACATATTAATCAAAGGGATTGAGGGAGAGGAGGAACTGGCCCCTAAGGGGTAGATATTTCTTCTGCAGGACTTCGGGGGAGACTCTACCCTAATTCCTGGCTCTATGAGAGTCCTCTCCTCCCAGTAAATGTCGACTCAATTATGAGAACTTCTAATTTCTATATGTGACTTTCTCCCTTTAGCTACACATCCTGCATAATTACCTCAGGCCCTTGAGGAAACTAGTGAAGGAAAACCCTGGAACTCATTTTGAAGCTACCACAGATCCACAGGCCTTTATCCAAACCCCAGGAGCCTGATGTGTTTGGGAATTCAGGGATATTTTGGGATTTTCAAAAGATAATATGACACATGTGTTGCATGTTACAGACTATCCCCAGATTGTAATTCAGTGGAGTAACACAGCTTCACTAAGTGTGTGAATATTCCCACTAAGGGAGATGAACAGATATTGCTTACAGCCTCACGTCTCTTCAGTCCAGGTGTTGCTAGTAAAGTTATAAAGGCTGGTTAGTTTTCAGAGCTCTTTCTATCTCAGAGTTGCTGGTCAGGACGATGTCTCCAGGAAGAAATGGTGAACCCTGGACTGGGCTCTGGGGGCCCAGGGGCCCCTATGCAGAGAGACAGAGGTAAGTCACCTCCTTTGAGAAAGCTGAGAATCGCCTTCCAGGTGGCATTTTGCCAAACCTGGGGCTCAATAGCAGTATGTTTGTTATTAGTGGGCTTGTGCCAGGCTTTCTGAGTTGGCTAAAAGAACTGTCACACTTGGAGGGAAGAACTCTTTCCACTTGGGGTGGGGTGACAGCAGACACAGTGACGGCCTGAGCTCCTGTGGGGATGTTGGCTGAAGCCCCACAGAGACATGGAAAGGGGGCAGGGATGAGGGGAGGGTCAATACTGGAACAGATTGGGGTCTAAAACCTGACTCAGACCGCCTCCCACCCCTCCACCCCCAGGCTTTTGATTTTTCCCTAAGGTCAGGTCAGCCGTCACAAAATAGTGACCCTCAGCTACAGATGACCAACCAGTGTGTTTGGTTAAAATTTAAAAGCCTAACAATGAACTGGGAGTGTTCCAATTTATTGTTGGTCCTTATGATCTTACTTCTATGATTTACACACTTTGTAACCTGCTGGGATTACAGTGTCTGTCCCTGGTGTATGACCTGGAGTCATAAGGATTGATTCTCTCAGGAGCTCTGAGCCTAGCCAGCCACGGAAACATGGACTACTCGGGTCATCTGGTTAGAAAACTGTATAATAATGTAATGGGTCATTGTTCTATTTGATAGTAAAGTTTCCTGTTTCAGTACTAGGGAAAGCCGACCCATTTCCAGAAGTTGCCGTAAGACATTTCCTCTTATTCGGGAAACTGAGTACATGTTCTCTCCTGCTGCTTTTGACTTTTCAGTCCTGGAATTGTTCTTTTTCTTCTAGCATTGATTCATATGCAGGTTGCTAATAGATTTTTTTTTTGGATTAGTCTTAAATATAAAAAAAAGCTTTAAAAAATGAAATGAAATGAGCTTTTTCTAATGCTGGTTTATTTTCCATGAAGGATGTTTGTGAATTCTGTATTGCCTGGAGCCAGGCTAGGGGGTCAGCGAGGCTGACCGGGAATTTCCCCAGACAGCTCTCCTCTGTCCAGCCAGGCCTTTTAGCTACGACAGGTCATTTCCCCAAAGGACGTGACTCAAGTCTAAGATCATAGTTGTTACATTGAGATTAAGGCAAAGTGATTATATCTTGAAGTGTGCTGATTAGGAAAGTGATTAGAAAATGAATTTCACTAATTATAATTCATAAGCAAGAAGAGATTGTACTCAATCAACTTTGTGCATTACGGAATTTAATTATGAGACTAAATGTTAACTATTTAAAAAAATCCTTCTTAGTTTCTTTCTTAAATATATACCAGTCTTGTGTTTCCTTCCTAATTACAAAACACTGTTCTTCCATGTTTCCAAAGGAAAAGCATCTTCTAGCCATAAAATAGATGTAGGACTCTGAGTTATAAGAACTGCAAAAGCAAAAGGCTGATTCTGCATAGTTCACTTTAGGAAAATGGGTTTGAGGCTTTTTGTGTGTGTTATTGTTGTACTTTGCAGACCCACAGTTATAACTTTAATGCCATGATCCCAGTAGTATTCTACATATTCTTTAAGTGAGCCTTAAGCTGTTAATTTGGCTGTCTCATTCTTAGTAAGGAAAAAAACCCATATTTGGGGCTCTCCAAATGGAGAAAGACCCTGACCTTTATTTCATAGAATTGGATGTGTGTTTGAGTCTCCTCTATATGTCTGACCAAATCACCCTACCAGACTCTACCTTGGATGAGAGCAGGAACCATGACTATTTTATTCACCTGTGTGTAGCCAGGGTGAAGCCTCCTGAGTTAGCTATTCAATAAAAGAATGCAGAGTGTTGAATGAATCGATCAAAGACTTGAATAGCTCTTGCTACAGGGAAATCATGACTGTTCAAGGAAGCCCAGCCGATCTTCTGGTAAGTCTGATGGTTCAGAGTTCTCTTTTATAATGATTGGACTGTCTGTCATCTCTTCCCATTCATTTCCCCACTTTAGCTCTTTAGGCCTGTAGAGCTGCTCTGCCACATGACAAACCTTTAAATGTTTGAGTTGACCCTTCTGGCCTCTGAGCTTTGCTTCTGAGACTAATATCCCTAGTTTCACAACGGGCTTAGGTCTGAGCTCCCCTCATGCTCTCACACGCTCATTTCTGAGCATGCTCCTCACGAGCACCTTTGCATATGCTCCTCATGAGCACCTTTGCATAGTACCCAGGGTGGGTCAGGGAAAGCCTGACCTTCAGGGGATATTAACTATGCATTCGGAAAGTACATTTTTATGTTTTTGAGGATTTTTTTGTTTCAGTGAGAACTTCTATTTTAGTTTTAACAAAACCCTGCCTTAATAGGAGGCAAATTAAATGGGAGATAGTTATTATCTAGGCGATAGGTTTAGCCAATAATGGTTCATTCGTTGTGTCTTATTTCCAAGTTGACTTATTTGGATAAGTAAATTATTAAGATAATTTGACACTTTGTGAAGCTTAAACCTGGAGATTTAGAAGGAAGGTCCATTCCTTGGATGATCTTTTTTTTTTTTTAATTTTATTGATTTTTTTACAGAGAGGAAGGGAGAGGGATAGAGAGTTTGAAACATCGATCAACTGCCTCCTGCACACCCCCCACTGGGGATGTGCCCGCAACCAAGGTACATACCCTTGACCGGAATCGAACCTGGGACCCTTCAGTTCACAGGCCGACGCTCTATTCACTGAGCCAAACTGGTTAGGGCATCCCTGGATGATCTTTGTTGGGACTGTTTCTTCCATGGCAGCCAAGCCAATGATTGGGACCCAGTCTGATTCTAGGAACTAAGATTTCCCTTTATGGCTGTTGACAGTTAAGGCAGAACTTTGAAGATTTTGTAAGGCTGCTTCTAAATAAGCATTTACTATCTATTTTCTCATAGGGCTAAAGGTACAATTATTAAAAATAATTTGATTTTCATGAACTTTGGATATTTACTGAAGGCAATTAAAAAATCAAACTATTAATGTGGGAGATGCAAGCACATGTATATACAAACATGTTGCAATTTTTATTAGAAATAATCTGTTAGGGAGGCAGTATCTTACATTTGGGTAATTGAGAAATAAAATTGTAAAAGAAAACAACTTTTCAATTATTTTTAAAAAACTTTTCAGTTATTTGAATCCCTTGAGATTACAGTCAGTTTCTAATTGTTGGTGCAGGTGGGAGTGATGGAAAGAGGGGAAAGGCAGAGGAGGAAGCTGGTGGCTGAAAGTAGGGAAGGGAAAAAGAGAAAGGGGGATAGGAAAGGGAGGGGCCAGGCAGGTGGAATGTCTCAGAAATTCTAAGTAGCCACAGGATCCTTAAACTGTTGGCTTACCTGACCTTTTAGGATATATTTTGTAACTCACTGGTTGAAGTTAAACAATGCTATGCAACAAGCATTTATTGTTCTGGGAAAAAGGACGTCCCTTCCGCTTTATTTTTCAAATATATTCTAGTTGGTTTGTGATGGTTACTGGCTCCAAAAAGAGCGGAGACAGCAACAGATCCTTCTACCTTCCATGAGATAGATGGCAACTCTTACTAAGCATTGGCAGGGAGAAGAGGACTAAATTGGGGCCCTCCTACTCAGGGTTTCTTTCTCAAGGTTACCTCTTTGGTCTGGCCTAATAAGGACAGTTGGGCTAGTAAGTACTGTTCAGGGGTGTGTCATGAACTCTGTTCTTGGTGATAACCATTTCATCATCTGTACATCTGTGAGATTCTTCCTTGAATGCCAGGGCAAAGGTAAAAGTCAAAGAAGTTTTGTATTTCATCTGTCCTTCCTTTTACCTTTCCTTTAAAGGACATGCTGATTCCAGGAAAGCCCCAAGATGGTGGGAGAGTAGGTAGAAGTTACATTCATTTCCTCCCAGGACCATATCAAAATTACAACTAAATTATAGAACAACCAACCTGGATAACCATTTTAAGATGAGCTAAACAGAAATCTTATGACTAAGGATATTCAGAAGAAACCACATGGAGACTGTTAGGAGGGGAGGAGACGCAAAAAGGGCTGAGCCCACACCCACATGCGATGGTTGGAAATCCATAGGGATACCTAAGCTGCAGGGGTCCCCCCTGAGGAGAGAGGGGTCTCAACCCCATGCTGGGCTCCCTAGCCTGGAGCATGAGAGCCAGGAAGAGCAGCTCACATAACATCTGGCTGTGAAAATCACTAGGGACTCTGTCTTCCCCAGGTGACACAAGAGACTGTTGGAAAATCAGATGCTCTCTTAAAGGGCCAGCACACAAAATCTCATTTGTGGGCACTTGTTCTGAGGTCCTGTGGAGGGACAGCAGCTTCATATAATCTGCTGTTGATTCCTTCTGGTGTAATTTTCATTTCAGATAGTGTATTCTTCATTTCTGAATGGTTCTTTCTTAAGGTGTCTACGTCCTTTTTTAATGTTTATTATTTCTTTGTTGAAGTTCTCACTGAGTTCATCCATTCTTTTCCCTAAGTTCATTGAGCATCCCTTATAACCTTGATTTGAACTCTGTATCTGGTATATTGCTTGCCTCCATTTTATTTAGTTGTGTGCGTGAAGTGTGTGTGAGTGTGTGTTAAGAATTTCTTATGTTTATTCTTTTTGGACATGATTTTTTGTTTTCTCTTTTTTTGGCTGCTT
>NW_005871048.1:3743882-3759538 GCF_000147115.1 Myotis lucifugus
GAGAGGAGCTGACTCCTCAAAGTGGAATTAGCCCCAGTGGGGTCTGGTACCTGCTGAGACCTCCATTTGGGCATGCTGCTTGTGGAGCTATTCAGGTTGTATTCTGATGTAGTCTGAATCTATCCACTGGGTTCAGCAAAGTGGAAATAGAGGGAACATACCTCAGCATAATAAAGTTATATACAACAAACCCACAGCTAACATCCTACTCAATGGGGAAAAACTAAGAGCATTTTCCCTAAGTTCAGGAGCAAGTTCAGGAGTGTCCATTTTTACCACTCTTATTAAACATAGTACTGGAAGTCCTAGCCACAGCAATTAGATAAGAAGAAGAAATAAAAGGCATCCAAATTGGAAAGGAAGAAGTAAAACTGTCATTATTATTTGCAGATGATATGATAAATGTATAGAAAATCCTAAAGATTCCCCCCAAGAAACTACTAGAACTGATAAATGAATTCAGTGAAGTAGCAGGATACAAAATAAATATTCAGAAATTGGTTGCATTTTTATACACTAATAATGAACTACCAGGAAGAGAAATGAAGAAAACAATCCCATTTACAATTGCATTAAAAAATACCTAGGAATAAATATAACCACAGAGGTAAAAGACCTGTTCTCAAAAAGTTATAAGACACTGAAGAAAGAAATTGAAGAAGATACAACTAAATCAAAGCATGCTCACGGATAGGAGGAATTAACATCGTTAAAATGTCCATAGTACCCAAAGCAATCTATAGATTCAATGCAATTCCTAACAGAATACCAAAGGCGTTTTTCACAGAACTAGAACAAATAATCCAAAAATTTATATGGAACCACAAAAGTCCCCAAATAGCTACAGCAATCTTGAGAAAGAAGAACAAAGTTGGAAGTAGCACAGTACCTGATATTAAACTATGCAAAAGGCCATAGTAATCTAAGCAGTTTGGTATTGGCATAAAAACGAACATATAGATCAATGAGACAGAATAGAGAGCTCATAAATAAATTGATGACCATATGGTCTTTTAATATGACAAAGGAGGCAAGAACATACAATAAGGTAAAAACAGTCTATTCAATAAGTGGTGATGAGAAAATTGTACAGATACATAAAAAATGAAACTAGACCACCTTCTTACACCAAATACAAAAATAAACTCAAAAATGGATTAAACACTTAAATATAAGACTTGAAACCATAAAACTCCTAGAAGAAAACATAGGCAGTAAAATCTCTGATATTTCTCTTAAAAATACGTTTCTGATACATCTCCTTGGGCAAGGGAAACAAAAGAAAAAATAAACAAATGGGACTACATCAAACTAAAAAGTTTTTGCCTAGTAAAGGAAACCAACAAAACAAAAAGACAACCTACTGAATGGGAAAAGTTATTTGCCAATGATATATCCAATAAGGGGCTAATATCTAAAATTTATAAAGAACTCATACAGCTCAACACCAGAACACAAACAATCCAATTAAAAAGTGGGCCTGGCTGGCATGGCTCAGTGGTTGAGCGTCAACCTATGAATCGGGAGGTCACAGTTGGATTCCTGGTCAGGGCACATGCCCAGGTTGTGGGCTTGATCTCCAGTGTGGGGCATGCAGGAGACAGCCAATCAATGATTCTCTCTCCTCATTGATGTTTCTGTCTCTCTCTCTCTCTCTCCCTTCCTCTCTGAAATCAATAAACAATATATTAAAAAAAACAGTGGGAACAGGACCTAAAAAGACATTTCTCCAAAGAGAACATACAGATGGCCAATAGACTTGAAAAGAAGCTCAGCATCACTAATCATCAGAGAGATGCAAATTAAAATCACAATGAGATATCACCATACACCTGTCTGAATGGCCATCATCAGTAAATCAACAAACAAGTATTGGTGAGGAGATGAACATACAATAAGGTAGAAACAGTCTATTCAATAAATGGATTACAAATTGGTATAGCCATTATGGAAAACAATATGGAGGTTCCTCAAAAAACTAAAAATAGAACTACCTTTCGACCCAGCAAATTCCACTTCTGGATATTTATTTAAAGCAATCTAAAAAACCAATTCCAAAAAATATATGCACCTTATGTTCACTTTCGCGTTATTTACAATAGCCAAGATATGAAAGCAACACAAGTGTTCATCAATAGAGGAGCAGATTAAAAATCCGCTCCTCTATTGCAATGAAATATTACTCAGCCATAAAAAAGAATGAAATCTTGCCATTTGCGACAGCATGGATGGACCTAGTGCTAAGTAGAATAAGTAAGACAGAAAAGACAAATATCATATGATTTCACTTATATGTGGAATGTAAAGAACAAAGTAAAAAACAAACAGAATAGAAACAGACTCTTAGATACAGAGAACATTTTGATGGCTGCTGAGGGGAGGAGAATTGGGGGCTTGGTGAAGGGATTAAGAAGTACACATTGGTAGTTACAAAATAGTTACATGGGGATGTAGTTACATGGGGATGTCAAGTACAACATAGGGAATATAGTCAATAATATTTTAATAACTGTGTATGCTATACACCTGGAACTAATACAAAATAATATTGATTGTAAACTGTAATTAAGAAAACACAAGTTTGCTGTAATCAGTGTGTTATGCCAGCACATCTTGTGTTTACTCCATCTCTTCATTGCGTCATTTTCTCTAGTGCTTGATTGAATCTTGTGTTGTTTTGTATAGTAACATGCGGTACAGGCTTGTAGAAGCAATAGGCTATATACCATACAGCCTAGGTGTGTAGTAGGTTATACCATCGAGGTTTGTGTAAGTGCACTCTGCGATGTTTGTACAGTGAAATTGCGTAACGACACATTTCCCAGAATGTGTTCTTATTGTTAAGCAGGACATGATTATGTATGGATTTCTCCAGACTCTGCCTACATCTTTTCCCCTGTGACCCAGCATACTATATCACTGTAATAAGCCTTAGCCATGTGTTCAATTATATGCTGAGTTCCATGAATCCTTTTAGCGACTCTCTGAGTGTGGGTAGTCTTGGTGACCCCTGACACAATTCCCTTCCTTTTGGTACTCATCTCCCTACATCCCTATTTTAACCCTACACAATTTCAGTGCAAGGTTGAAAGGGAAGTGTTTTTGAGAAGTTAACTGGCAACTAAAGAGATTATTGATCCAATAAAAATGTGTCAATCCTTTTAGAAATCAGGAAGCTAGCTTATCAATTACCAAAAATTATTTATATACTTTGCACTTAGGCAATATGAACTTTTGAAAAAAGGAATGAGTTCTTAGACTCACTAGCTTTTAAAAAAATAGCTCTATTTAGATATAATTCCTGTACCATAAAATTCACTCTATTAAAGTCTACAATTCAGTGGTTTTAGTAAACAACATCATCACTAATCCCAGAACATTTTCACCACCAGAGATAGAAATGCTGTAACCATTAGTCAATTTTTGTTGTTTCTTCCCCCCAGTCCCTGAGAACCACTATGGTCTACTTTCTATTGCTATAAATTTGCCTATTTTGGACATCCTATCTAATAAAAGGCTAATATGCAAATCGACCCAATGGCAAAATAACTGAGCTATGACACTATGACATGCACTGATCACCATGGGGCAGATGCTCAATGCAGGAGCCGCCCCCTGGTGGTCAGTGTGCTCCCACAGGGGGAGCAACTCAGCCAGAAGCCAGGCTCACAGCTGGCAAGTGCAGCGGCAGTGGCAGCAGCGCTAAGGATGTCAGACTTCCCACTGGGAGCCCCAGACTGCGAGAGGGTGCAGACTGGGCTGAGGGACCCCCCCCACCCCGCCCCAGTGCACGAATCTTGTGCACCAGGCCTCTAGTTTTATATAAATGGAATCATGTGGCCTTTTGTGACTAGCTTCTTTCATCCATGTCATGGCATATAACAGTACTTTATTTCTTTTTATGGCCAGACAATATTCCATTCTGCAGATATAACACATTTTATTCATTAGTGGATGGACATTTGGGTTGCTTCCACTTTTTAGCTATTATGAATAATATAAGTTTTTGAATGGACATGTGATTTCAATTCTCTTGGGTATATAATTAGGAGGGGAATTGCTGGATCATATGGTAACTCTGTGTTTAACTTTTTGAGGAACCGCCCAACTGTTTTCCAAAGGGGTGGCACCATTTGGCATTCCTACCAACAATGCATGAGGGTCCAGCTCCTCTATATGCTTATCAACACTTGGTGTTTTCTGTCTTTTCAAGTATAGTCATTCTAGTAGGTTGAAGTGGTCTCTTATTGTGGTTTTAATTTGCATTTTTGTAATGACTTAACATATTGAGCACCCTATCGCATCTTATTGGTCATTTATATGTATTCTTTGAAGAAAAAGTTATTTAAATCCTTTCCCATTTTTAAATGTGTTGTCTTTTTATTATTGAGTTGTAAGAATTATTTATATATTCTGATACTAGATCTTTATCAGATAAATAATCGGCAAATATTTTCTTTCATTCTGTGGCTTGTCTTTCTTGATGGTGTCCTTTGTATTTAATTTTGATGAGGTCTAATTTATTTATTATTTACTTTGTAGTTCATGCTTTTTAGTTAGGACACTTAATAGAAAGTGTCATATCCTACTCTCATGTCAGATTTTAATCATCCAGCTTACTTTAGGAAGCCTACTTTCCATAGCACAATGCATTACTCCATGATGGAAGGACATTGGGGTGGGCGGAGTTGGGGTAGAGCGAGGTAGAAATAACATGGGTGTTAGAGTCTTAAGATCGAATCCAGCTCTTCTATCATGGGAATTAAGTATTTAATCTTCCAAGGTTCAGTTTTCTATCTGGAAAATGGGGTAATAAGAGTTCCTATTTCATAAGTTATTGTGAAGTTTGAATTAGCAAATTTGTGAAAAGAGCTTAACATATACCTGACACACAGTAGACGTCTAATAAATGTACATTTGTCATTACCATGAAGAAGTTGTGAATCAAATTTGGACTTAACCAAGAATTATCTAACAGAACTAAAGTATCACTCTATTCCTAACCATGCATTTCTGGAAGGCTGTTGAAATTATATTAAACTATAGCTCTGCTTATGGTTATGTAGTCTTCAGGACCATGGGAAAACCTGATAGACACACAGTAGAATAATTTTATTTCTTTTGAATTCAGGAACAAACAATGCTGTTGCTCTTTGGGATCCAAAAATATTCTCTAGTCCAAAAAACTGTGGTGTTGGCATAATTGAATGTTTCATCACAGCGTGTGTTTATTATTTTTTATACTTAATTAAGGCCATTTATATAACTACTTGGACATCAACGAAACTCCTTCCCTATCACTCAGATGTAAGCCTTTAAGAAAGGTCACCTGATATTTCAGTTAAATATTTACCATGCTTTACAGCATTACCTTGGAACTTTCATATTAATGACCTAATCATTTGATGTTCACAGGTACAGAGTAGTTTAGGGCCACAGTGAAACAGACTCTGTTTTATCATTAAAACCTAGATATTGGTGAAAGTTCAAAGTCACATCATCTGCTGAACCTGCTACTGCGTGGCGGGTGGACTGATGAACAAGGTACCTTCCAATAGAGATATGCTTAGTAACACTTAATAGAAAGAGGCCTTAAAAAACTTCTATTTAAACAACTCTGTAAAATTTTTCCACTTTCTACATCATCAAAAGTTAAACTCTCGGTCAGTAATTGACATAATTATATTTCCTAATGTGGACAATTTAGCAAATATTAAAAAACCATTTTGAAAAATAGCACATAATAATCGGATGCTGTGATACATTTACTTTAGGTTAAGCTATGTGGTTTTCTATTTTTGTTTTCCTATCTTAAGTTGTAACAAAAAAAAACAGTTAGGGATTAAACACTTAGGGGGATACAAAATAAATATTTTCCACCATAAATGTGGCAATTCAGTAGCTGATGTAGAAGAAAGATATTGCCACTCATGGGAGAATGATAGTGGAAAAAAAGTTAATCATTACCCAGGTTGATAGCATAATTCGTGAGATGACAGCCCAAGTTAGAAGTCAGCCAAAGGCATTTTAAGTAACACTTGTGTAGTGCTTACATATGCGGGGTGGGTGTCTAAGCACCTCACCACTATGGTAACTCATTCGATCCTTACAGCAGTCCAGTGAGGTAGGAGCTGTCACTCACCTTTCACAGGAGAGGAAACTGAGGTACAGGCATGCCAAGCCACTTAGAGGAGATGGGGACCCATGCAGTCTGGCTGAGGAGTTGGTGTTCTTAACTACTCTTCTTTGCTATTTACTTCTCAACTCAAATAGGGATTATTAGTAGAGCGGCTTTTGGGTTTCTGGAATCTCATTTTTATAGAACCTCTAAAATGTGGGATATAATGTAAAAAATAAAATTCAATATTTTTTTTCTCTCTTTTAAGAACGAAAATAAAGATCTATGTTTCAATTCTACATTAAGTATATATTATAGACTCTAGGATATATGGTCTATATAGTCATCTTGGATAATGGCCATATGGATGTTCCCCCCAAAATTATGTCTGTGTTGGGAATAAATTTCATTTCCATATTTTCCAGGAATCTGGCATTTTGGAAATACCCTTTCCTACCATACTAACAGTTTCTTGTTTAGATTTGTTAACTGTTAGTAAATAATGTCCCATTTCCTGATAAGAAAGACTGATGATAATATTTAGAAAACCGGTCTTGGTTGAAAAATGCATCTTGAAGTTAACAGCAGCACCTGGAGCTGATTCAGTTTTGTAGGGCTTGAAGCTTATATAATATGGGCGACTTCTTTAAGAAGAGCAATGCAAAATGAGGTGCAAACAATGCAAAATTAGGTGACTATTGACTAAGAAGAGGTTTATTCAAGCGATAGGCCCTGAAGTTTCAGCTTTATTAGCTTCACGGCAAATTCACCACTTCAGAGAGCAACTAAAATAAATTTTTAAAAATACTGTAAGAATAAGAATAAAATAATACCTGAAAAGAATTCTTAATTTTTTTCCCTCCCGAGGAGCTTGTAATTGAAAACTTTATGTATATTCCCTCATTCTGTCCCCCTCCCTCTTTTTTATTTCCCCAATAGAAATAAAAATCCTGTTCCCCATAGAAAAATCCTGCTCCCCATAGAAAGCCTGTTTTGTGAGATGAGGAGAAGGTGAGGGCCAGTAATTTTCTCCAGCTCACAGACGCCTGTCAGGCCAGCCCTGGGCACTTCCCACTATCCTTTCAGTATATGAAATTGGAGAAATAATCTTTTGAGTCAGATACGAAGAGCCTCTTCTCTCAGTGTCTTTATTTTTATTTTACCGGAGAAGACACAAAGGTTGGAGAAATTGACAACAAAGACAAAGCACAAACTCTCCAATTCCTGAATAGAGAACATTGTTCAAGCTTGCTCACCAGTAGCATCACTGAAGAATGTTTAATTTAAACGTGAGACAGACCTTGACCATTGGAACCTATCTTTTTTCTAGAAATAATCACTTTTTTTTCTTTTTTTTTTAGAGGAGCTATCGTTTTGAGAAAACGACTTCACTCAGTATTGGTGTGTTTTCCCTCTACCTTATTTTCATGTTTCTTTAAGCTCATATAATATGGACTCAACCATGGGGAGAGATGAAAGAGCTTGGACCCATTCGGCTCTTCAGGTTTGGATCTTAAAGTCCTCGTGTCTCTCCATGTGTTCAAATATAAAAAAGGGAATTTTGAAAGTTTCCTATTCTTTCTTCCCCCTGTGTTTAGCTCTCACTACGTCATTTAGAAGTTATAAAAGAATGTGTGGGGATAATCAAGCAGATAGGAAAAAAACCCGTAGAGTTGGACACAGGGTTGTGTGGATTGTGACTTCCACCTGTGTTTCTATAGCAACGCTTCACCTACCTTGTAACTATATTGAAGGGTAACAATTCTTGAGTGCTCCCACTTGCCAGCCACCATGTCTGACTCTTACCCAATCCTCAAAACAGTCCTAAAAGGTAGGTGTTACCTGTCCCACCTGACACGTGAGAAAACCGAGGGTCAGAAAGATTCCATAACTGGACTAGGGTGACACAGTAAGGGCTGGAGTTATGATTCAAATACAGAGAACTCCAAGACCACTGCCCTTTCACCATATACCACCTTTCAGGTTAGAAGTAGGTGGTAGTTTGGGTGTCAGCCACGGCTGTTGTGGTGGCCAGCTTCTGAGGCGGCCCCGTGTGATTGCCCTCTCTCGGTATGCGCACGCTGGTGTTGAGAATCCACGCTGAGCACACAGGGCGGACCTATGAAACCAACAGGATATTGCAAAAATGCACCAGACTGTGGGTAAGCATCATCTGAGGGAAATACTACTCCAGGCAGAGAGAAAACAAGTGTGGAGGCATGAAGATATGAAAGTGTATGGCATGTGTGAGGGATTATTTATGAAATTAAAAAGCAATGCTTTATTAGATTAAATTCTTATTTCTTTCATATCTAGTTTAATTCAATGTTACAGTAATTGCGTTTATTTTGAAACTTAATTCAATGTGAAATTAAGTTGAAATTAAGTTTACGCTTACATTTATGGAAACAGAAATTTCAGCCTATATCGCTCCTTGTAGCCTTTTAATCGTGTAATTGCTCCCCCCCCCCGCCCTCCTCCCATTTCTTTTCCTAATGGTGAGGATAAAACACATGGGACCGGTATCAGTTCAGATTTCCTAGTAAGTCACTGTGGAGCAGTGGAAAGGACCTGGCCTATGAGTCAGAAGGTCTGAGACGTTATCTGAGTTTGCCACCAGCTGTTCTTCTGCATCCAGCAGATTCTTGACTTGTGTGCCCTGACTGTTCGGCTGAGCTTCGGCCTTCCTGGGGTGCGGTCACAGCACCCCAGCAGGGTCAGCCTCGCTTGTCAACTCAGGGGAACTCTTTATCTATCCATCACCCGCCACCATGTATTCATCCCTCTAACATGTATGGATGTGGACTTGCTGCCAGGAACTGCGCTGAGTGGTGGGTTGGAAACAACAGGCAGCAGAAGGAGGCCGAAAGACCAGCCTAAGGATGTGTGTGCTTTAGCGGGTGCTAACTCCTGTAAGGGACGGCGGTAAAGGTGTACCGTGAGCCAGAGAGAGGGAGATGGGTGTCGGGGAGGCTTTCTCAAAGCTGTGGTACCTGGTTGGGTTTGGAAGGACAGCTCAGGATTTACTCTCCTGAAGCTGTAGGCAGGGGAGGTATGAAGCCTGGAACTACGTGTGTGGCTGGCATGTGGGCTTCCTGGGGCACAAAGGGCGAGAGATGGGGCCCTGCGAGCTAAATGAACACGCGTCTGCGACTTCACGGTTCCCACTTCCAGGTTTCCTGCCCCTTTGGCAGGAGCGTGTTGGGAGTAAGGCTTGTTCAGGGCACGTTGTTCTGCCCTCTGGGTTTACTGGAGAAGTAAAATAGGTTTCTTTTCCTCTAAGGTCATCCTGGCAGCTATCAGTTTTTCACGTTAGGCAAAGTTTATTTTGTTCCACTAAGTATTTGAAATGTGCAGTTTATTTCTAGACCTAAGTATTGCAGCATGGGGATTAAAGGCAACATGCTGCAGAAAATTATAGTTTGGAAAGTTAGACTGATAATTTAACCGTTAAAGTGCATGCACAGTGCCTGCCTTCTATGGTAGCCTGGGTGTGTAGCTGGAGCCCCTGGGAGCAGGAGCCGGGACTTCAGCCATTTACTTACTCCACAAGAGCTTTAGGGGATATGTGTACCACCCTGTATTTCTCTGTGGATCTCCCCCCACTGCCTTAGAATAACCACAGCAAGCATCAGAAATTTGCTGTGTGCCAAGCCCTTTATATATTATCTCATTTAAAACTTACCACAATTCAGTGATTATTCCCGTTTTGCAGTTGAGGAAAGTGAAGCCCAGAGAGATTGCACAGCCAGTAAGTGCAGAAACCAGATGTGCAGAGGGTCCTTATACAGAGATTCCAGAAAGTATTAAGAAATTATTTGTTAAATGAAATCACCCATCATACTTTTCAATTCACCATTTCTCAAAAGTACATACGACAAATACCCTTGCCTTTTTAATTTTTGTTGTTAATCCTCACCCGAAGATTTTTCTTCATTGATTTTTAGAGAGAGTGGAAGGTAGGGGGAGAGACAGAGAGAGAGAAACATCCATGTGAGAGAGAGACAGACACATCAGTTGGTTGCCTCCTGCACGTGCCCTGACCAGGGCCAGGTATTGAGCCTGCAACTGATGTACATGCCCTTACAGCAGTGGTTCTCAAC
Organism: Myotis lucifugus; assembly: GCF_000147115.1. Taxonomy (NCBI): domain Eukaryota; kingdom Metazoa; phylum Chordata; class Mammalia; order Chiroptera; family Vespertilionidae; genus Myotis; species Myotis lucifugus. The sequence continues at coordinate 3,754,104 of NW_005871048.1, forward strand.
CTTCTGGCCCTTTAAATACAGTTCCTCATGTTGTGACCCAACCATAAAATTATTTTCGTTGCTACTTCATAACTGTAATGTTGCTACTGTTATGAATCGTAATGTAAATATCTGATATGCAGGATGGTCTTAGGCGACCCCTGTGAAAGGTTCGTTCGACCGCCAAAGGGGTCGCGACCCACAGGTTGAGAACCGCTGCCTTACAGGAATCAAACCAGGGACCCATCCACTGAGCCAAACTGGCTAGGGCTACCCTTGCCTTTTTACAGATACATTTAAATGAAACCCACAGAATCACATAATGAGCCTGGATAAAATTGAGAGTCCCAAGTAGGTCCCTTAACTTTGCTTTTTCAAACAGAGTAGCATGTCTACTTCTCAAACCAGTGTCCGCTCTGTGGTTATAAAAGTCATCCTGGGTGAGATGAAGAAACTGAATCAAATGACCCTTGAAGATGGATTTGAACTTTGGAAATAGGCCAAATAATTAGAAGCCAAGCCAGGTGAATAAAATGGTCAATGGGATTGCGTAAGGCTATGTTGGTCATGCTTCTGGCTATGTATTCACTCCTTGAACTAATCTTGTTGCCCTACAGCAACAACAGGAAACTTTCTTTTCTGTTACTTGCTTTCCTCATCTAAACAGTGCAGAGGATAATCTCAATAATCCATCTACCACAGTGAAAAGCCACCAGGTGGTCTGTGAAGAGTTCCCATGAGTCAGCCCATACGCAAATAGAAGAGTATTCTTATTACTGCTGGGTGAGACAGAAACACTCATTCATCACACAGGCACTTCTCGGGAGGGGTTCCCAATTTGGCCTCACAGAACTCCTCATAATCACACGTGGGGGCAACTCCTAGACTCAGCTTTCAGTTCAATTGCACTTGTCTGGTTTTGTTAAACACAGAGGAGAGGGAGAGGAAAAGAGAGAGAAAGAGAGAAAGAGATATGAAGGTATGTAAATGAAGCTGATTGATTTTTTAAAATCCATTACCTTAAGTAGCTCTTGAACTCATCCAAAATAGATTTCCAAGAGGTTTTAAAATGTCATTTAAAAAGTGAGTCAAAGATTAAAGCATAGGTTATTTAGTTATGCTTAAAAAATTTTTTTTTTATTGTTTTCAGAGAGGAAGGGAGAGGGAAGAGAGAGATAGAAACATCAATGATGAGAGAAACTGGCTGACTCCTGCACACCCCCTACTGGGGATTGAGCCCGCAACTTGGGCATGTGCCTTGACAGGGAATTGAACTGTGACCTGGTTCATAGGTTGACACTCAACCACTGAGCCACATTGGCTGGGCAGGAACTTTTTAACCTGAGAAAGGCTGATAAAATCTAAAATGTTAAAAGCATTCCTTTAAAAATCAAGAACAAAACAAGATTGCCTGGAATTACTACTAATTCTCAACATTATAATGGAGTTCGTTGTTTGTATAATGAAATGAAAAGGATTTAGAAGGAGTAAAGATCAGAAAAGTAAAAAAAAAAATTTATTATTTCAAATAATATTGTCTACAAAGAAAATTTCATAGTCTACAGATTATGAAAATTAATAAGAAGACTTAGCCAGGATGTTGAATGTAAGATCAATTTAGAAATTGAATTACATTTTGTACAATATCAACAAAATAAAATGCAATTTGAAATATATTTTCAATAGCAACAAAAGTGTGAAGTACTTAGCAGTAAATATAATAAATGATGTGTAAGATCTTTGTGTACAATATTCTAAAGCTTTATTGAAGGACATTAAAGAAGACCTAAATAAATGGAAGATATAATGTGCATGCATAGGTATATTTAATACCATAAAATTAATCTTCAAGTAGAGCAATAGATTCACTGCAATTTCAATGAAAGAAAAGTCTTACTTCATAAGCTGATTCTAAAATTTAAATTGAGTGGTTGAGCATTGACTTATGAACCAGGAGGTCATGGTTAAAATTTAAATGGAAGAGCAAAGGGTCAAGAGCAGCCAATCACTTCTGAGGTAGGTAAGAAGTCTTATCAGTTAACAAAACTTCCTATATAATAAAAGCCTAATATGCTAAGTGTCCGGTCCTCTGGTTGGCCATTCAACCAATCAAAGTGTAATATGCTAATGATATGCTAAGGCCACTCAACTGCTCGCTATAACGTGCACTGACCACCAAGGGGCAGACAGTTGACCAGTCAACCAGTCACTATGGCATGCACTGACCACCAGGGGACAGATGCTCTGACCAGTAGGTTAGCTTGCTGCTGGGGTCCGGCTGATCGGGACTGAGCGAGATGGGCTAGACACACCCTGGAGCCCTCCCGCAATCCCTCCCCTCCCCTGATCCCTCCCCAGCTGGCCAACCTCCTGCATCCTCCCTAGCAGGAGCTGCCCCTGGTGGTCAGTGCACTCCCACATGGGGAGCACTGCTTAGCCAGAAGCTGGGCTCACGGCTGGCGAGTACAGCAAGTGCAGCGGCAGTGACAAAAGCCTCTCCTGCCTCGGCTGCAGGTGGGCGGTAAGGAGCGAGGGGTCCCAGACTTTGAAAGCCCCGGACTGTGAGAGGGATGTCTGAATGCTGGCTTGGGCCTGATACTCGGGGGCATCGGGCCTAAGCCAGCAAGTGCACATCCCCCGAGGGGTGCCAGACTGCAAGAGTGTGCAGGCTGGGCTGAGGGACCCCCCTCCAGTGCACAATTTTCGTGCACTGGGCCTCTAGTTTATTGTAAAGTGATGGTCATGAAGACAGTGATCAGATAACTAAACTTTTATTATAAAGTGATAGTCATGCCGAAACCGGTTTGGCTCAGTGGATAGAGCGTCGGCCTGCGGACTCAAAGGTCCCAGGTTCGATTCCGGTCAAGGGCATGTACCTGGGTTGCGGGCACATCCCTGGTAGGAGATGTGCAGGAGGCAGCTGATCGATGTCTCTCTCATCGATGTTTCTAACTCTCTATCTCTCTCTCTTCCTCTCTGTAAAAAATCAATAAAATATATTAAAAAAAAATAAAAAAATAAAGTGATAGTCATGAAGACAGGGATATATGACAGAGCTGGCATTGCAGATTAATGGGGAAAGGAAAGACTATTCAATAAGTAATGTCGGACAATTTATTATGTATATAAAAATGAAAATGATGCCTTAATTCACACCAGAAACAAAAATAAACCCCCAAAACTTTATAGGATCCTCGTGTAAAAGAAAAATATAGTTTTAGAAAAAATACACAAGAATATGCGTATGACCTCAGGGTAGGGAAGGATTTCTTAAAAAAGTCACAGCAAGTGCAAGTCATAACATAAATAATAAATGGATAAGTTAGAAATAAGAACTTGGACATGACAGAGAACACGAACAGGCAAATCACATGCTGGAATAAATATTTGCAACACACATAACTAACAAAAGATCAATATCTGGAGTATTTAAAAAACTATCTAAAAATAGAGAGTCCAAAAGGTCATAAGTCCATAAGCAGGCGTTTTACAAAGGAGGAAATGAAAATGAGCAATAAACACATTGAAAAGACGCTCCTCCTCTGTTAGTAAGGGAAATGCACATTAAAACCACATCAAGATGCCATTTCACACCTTTCAGAGTGGAAAAATTAAAAAGTGGGACAATTGTGTTGAGGCAGGGGAGTAACTGCTGGTAGTAGCATAAATGGCCCAGAACTTTGGAACACAATTTGACATAATAAGTAAAGTTAAGCATGTCCATAATGTATGACTCAGCAATTCCTCTCCTAGGCACATACAGGTCTGGGCAAGGTGTAGTATTACTTGAATGAGTAAAACACTGGGAATAACCCAGAGGGCAGCCAGAATGCCCTTCTAAAGAGACACCACACCATGACACTCTCTTATTGTGAACTCTCCAGTGGCAATGAGAATAAAACTTTCAACACCTTCAACCTCTGCTTATCTCTCTAATTTCATTGCGTGCCACTCTCCCAGGTTCCTCAAAACATAAGATCTTCCCTCCTCAGGGCACCATACTCCTTCCTGATCATTCCATGGTTGGCTCTTTTTTCATCCTGTAAGTTGACCTAAATATCATTTCCCTAAGGACCCGTTACTTGACACCCCATCTAAATTAGTTTTCCCATCCCATTCTCCATCTCAGCCCTGTACTTGTTTCCTATAATAATAGACATAAATATGTGAATCTCATATATGTTGCATGTATTCCTAATTTTTTTTTTACCTGTCTTCAACATTAAACTAATAACCTTCATGAGGGCAGAGTCTAGGTCTAGTTGTTCATGATTTGATCCTCTGTGCCTTCCGCATAGCCTAGCGCATAACACTCACAGATCTTTGTTGAATAAAAATACTGCATAAATTATATCTGCAGTTTGTTCATCTGAGAGGACATTTTATTAGCTCTTGTTCATGGAAAGGATAATGGGATACCAGAACTGCCACATAAATTCTTAATACTTATTTATTTATTTATTTATTTATTTATTTTTAATATATTTTATTGATTTTTTTACAGAGAGGAAGGGAGAGAGATAGAGAGTTAGAAACATTGATCAGCTGCCTCCTGCACATCTCCCACTGGGGATGTGCCCGCAACCCAGGTACATGCCCTTGACCGGAATCGAACCTGGGACCTTTCAGTCCGCAGGCTGATGCTCTATCCACTGAGCCAAACCGGTTTTGGCAATACTTATTTAGAAGATCAAGGGAAGTGTTTACCTGGTCTGATGTTTGAGCTGAAATAATTAACCAACATGTGCCTGAATGCTTCTACAAATTATTTCCAAAGATTTGATATACCATATATTAAATAGATCTTTTAACTAGACTAAAAGTCCTCCATTGCTTACATTGGAAATATGTTTAGGTTGGTTCCTAATACATATTAAAAAACACTTATAGGTATTAGCATAGAGGTTTTATGTTGAATATTTAAATATGCTGGTGAAATTGGCCTGGGCTCTTTTTGAAAGAGGCTTGAATTTAGTTGATGTCGGTTTTTATTTTATTTTTATTACATTATTTATTTATTTATACTTATTTAAATCATATGTGTTATATTTATTTATGCTTAGTGAAATGTCAGACAAAGACAGATACCATATAATTTCACTTATGTATGGAATCTAAAAAACAAAATAAATGAACAAACAAAACAGAGAGAAACTCATAGACACAGAGAACATTTCGATGGTTGCCAGATGGGAGGGGAATTAGGGGGATGAGTGAAAGAGGCGAAGGGTTTAAGAAGTACAAACTAGTAGTTACAAAATAGTCATAGGGATGTAAAGTACAGCATAGAGAATATAGTCAATAATATTGTGATAACTATGTATGGCGACATGTCTACTAGATTTATTGGGGTGATCACTTTGTATGCTATATAAATATCTAATCACTGGGTTGTACACTTGAATATAATATTGTATTTCAACTGTAATTTAAAAAGAAAATTATATGAATGCAAA
>NW_005871048.1:3759681-3853050 GCF_000147115.1 Myotis lucifugus
CCAAAAGAATTTCCTTCCATCTCCTAAATATGCCTTAGCAGCAAGTGATTTGGGAATACTCAATTCAGCAAATATGAAATAATGCAGAGTTTTTCATTTTCAATTACAGCAATTATGCTCTTGCTCAAACAACCATAATGCAAGTTACGTAGATTCATTTTAGTGGTGGATGGAAAATCCAAGCTAACTTTAAAATAGACATTAAGCAACATTTTGCATAAATTCAGATTCTTGGTCTCTAAAAATTATTTAACTTGTACTCATAACCTGCATTCAGATACATGGATGCCATGAAATGAGATGGGATTTCTTTGCTTCCTTTTTAATTTTTAAACATTATAATTTTGAGCACCTTGTTGTGTAAATGACTTAAAATGATTGGAAAGTAAGACCAATGATCCCTTTCTGGGTCTGGTGCTATGTGAAGGGCAACTCCAGGTGTGGAGGCCGCTCTCTGCCTTCAGCGGAGAAGTTTGCACGGCAGGTAATTACAGTTCCCATCACAGTTGGAGGAGAAACTTCCTTGTGGTTGGTTTCCTCTTGCACCTGATGTCTACCTTCTATAAGTTGCTAAAGAATTATTATGAGACAAACTGAATAAAGAGCTAATAAATGAATTCATTAAAAGTTTGTCATTATCAGAGTGGTGTTGATGTAGACATTAATACTTACAGCTAAAGGGGATATGTCCTGAATCTGGTCAAAGCGGTTGAAAGTCACCGCACAGTAAATAGTGGAGCCAGAGCATAGGCAGTACTATTTCAAAATTTAATTTAGAAAACCAAAAAGAGTGCAATTATTTTAGTGTTCTAATAATTGCTATTTGAATAATAATGCCGGCAATTCTGACACCTAAGTCGGGTAGTTGGTTCGGTTACGGCTTCACTTCCTATGGAACCTGAGAGCGAGTCAGGACCCGAGGAACTGCATGGCTGGCCGGTTACCTGGTGCTGAGGAGTCCTAAAGCAGACACCACAGTTATTTCCCCGTAACAGTGGGAAGGTCTGTTTGTTCAGGCGCTCACATCCTTTGCCATGTCCCCCTTCGGTCCCCTGTCCCGAGACCAAGGCTGCCTTCCCTTCCCCCTTGGCACACTGCCACCCCCGGGAATGAAGCAAGAGCTCTTTCAGAAGCCAGCCGCCGGACAGACAGACAGACAGCCGGCGGTACCCACCTGAGGAACACGGAGCCGGGGCTGTCCGGGTCGCCGTGCTGGGCCTCGCAGGCCTTGTCGGGGCTGCCGGGCACGGGCACGTCAAACCTGAACTCCGTGTCGCTGGAGGACCGCCTCTTCTTCACCATCCTGCACTTGTCCCTCCGTCGCCAGGCCAAGGAGCGAGCTCAGAGGCTCATTTCTGAATCCCCCGCCCCAACGCGAAAACCTGCGTTTTCCTCTGCTCAGTCCCCGCGTGGCAGGCAGCATCTGACTCCTACCCTGGCTGAGGCTTTTTTTTTTAAAGTTAGTTAATGAGTAACAGGCAAGTATGACATGGTGGTTTTCAGCCTCCCCGCAGTTGCTTTAAAGGGAAATAAACGTGTTTGGGAAACTCAGTTCTCAGTTTACTAACCGGAGCACCGCACAGCTCTGGGGATTTCGGCAGAACCGTCCATGGAACAGTAAAGGCTTAGAACAACGAGGTGCAGAGAACGGCAGTGTCTCGACATGAAACGCAGAGGTTCTTTTTCTAATTCCCTGGGCTTGCCCAACGGGGTGAAGAATGTGGATGCCCTTATGCCTCTGCACACACACAAGCAACCAGCCCACCCGCCTGTTGCATTTGGCAAGATGTGCAGGAGGTTTAAGGCTGTGCTGCTTCCTGGGACCTGGAGCGTTGGGAGTTCTTAGGGAAGTAATCTGTATCATGTCAAGGGACCTCGAGTGTTGAGTATTTTGCCGCATTGCAGGAGGCTGTGACCTGTATCAACACAACAACCAAGGCAGACAAGAGCTCTGCGAGGCCAGGCTCCAGCACCATGGCTGCGCTTGCTGCTTGGGTAGCCATGGGTGATCCCAACCCTGCTGAGCTGGCATCTGCCATGCCCACATCACGGGATCAGGAATAGGATGGAATCATATAGGAGAATGTGTTGTGGAAATGTGCAAATAGGCTATATACAGGGGTGGGCAAAAGTATAATAATAAATAATAATGATAATAAATAATACAAGAATAAACAATGTCCCAGCCTGTATGGCTCAGTGGTTGAGCATCGACCTATGAACCAGGAGATCAGGGTTCAATTCCCAGTCAGGGCACATGCCTGGATTGTGGGCTTGATCCCCAGTCAGGGGCGTGCAGGAGGCAGTCGATCAATGATTCTGTCTCATCATTGATGTTTCTTTCTCATCCTCTCTCTTCCTCTCTAAAAAATCAATACAAAATCAATAAAGAATGAACTCTGTGTTTTGTGTACTCACCACTGTACATCTACTTTGCCCACCCCTGTAGTATTGTTGCTGCTATTTAGAACCCGTTTAAGCAGGGAGTTCAGAAATAGAATTTCTTTCTGTGTTGTTCTTCAATCACTTAATATTCACCCACAGGGAAAACACCAGTGTCTGTCCACCCTGCTCCTAGCAGCAGTGAAAGATTCGGTCCAAGTAGCTGTGCTCTCTCATTTCCCTGGTGATTGGTCAATGGCACTGGAGAAGGACTGCCTTAAGCAAGGTACACGGATTCTGATTGTGGAAGGGAGCAAAGTTTTCCTGGAATATCAAACCTTTAGCCTTGGCCTCTTGAGCACTTTGCTCTACCAGCTGATAACCGGGTAGGGACAGGTTTGTGCTGCTCTGTGAGCAGTGGACTCTAACCACACTTTTGAAATTAGACCAAGTGTCTTTCGGTGAGATTTCACTGGTGCCTAATAGGATGACCAACGTTTCCCTGTGTGTCTGGGATTTTCCTGGTTTTCCGCTGAATGCTCTGTATCCTAGGAACCCCGTTAGTGCTGGGGAACATCTGCATCCCAGTGCCGTCTTGCTACAATTCTGATGGTATCCTGCACCCAGCTTCTCTCCTTGTCCTTCCTTGATGGTGCAATATCCGTATTTCTCTCTCCCCCTTACTTCTATGTTGTGGTTATATTGGAAAAACATTAAATAAGTTATAATGTGTTAGATTAAACAGACTCATCACCATACCTCATATAATAGCAATAACCTGCAAGGCAGTTTCTGCTCCTCATAACCAAAAAAGTCTAATGAGCACAGGTACTAATAAATCATGAAATATAATGTTGCTGTCTCCCAGGGAAGGCTGGATTTTAACTGGAGGCAATGCTTAATTTAGAACAAAATGTTTGTAAAGGAGCACATTCCAGTGTCAGCAGCCAGGCTTTGGAAATATCTTTTTTTAACAGAGAAGCTTTCTTAGTACTCACTCAATCAACAATATTTTATTAGCCAGGCTCCATGCCAGCTGCAGTGTGATACAAAAAAATTTTTAAGAAACAGGTCCTTGCTCCAATAATGTAGCTAGGAAGAGACAGTGTGCACATTTGAAAAGTTAACTAACAATAAAAAAGGAAGGAAGGGAGTAAATCAAGCTAGTATTTCTTGAGTCTGTATACCTGACATCTTTGAGAATACGTGGCATCTCTGCTAGATACGTAATAACGTCTCATTTAATCTTTGCCCAAAGTACATTTTTACAGATGATAAAGCTATATCTTAAAAAGGTTAAGCAAGTTGGCCCTAATAAAGTGGTCATAAGAATGTGGTCATGACAGAATTTATTTATTCATTCAATACATGTTAGCTGAGCATTGACATTCAAAAGGAGGCAAGATCATTTGAGACTGGAATGGTTTAGAAAACCGAATGGAAAAGGTAGAGTTTGAGTTGAGCTATGAAGAATGGGGAGTCTTTGGAGAGGCAAAAGGGGAAGGGAGTAGGGCTCATGAACAAATAAAGAGACATGGGCCAGGTGTGTGTGTGAGTGGGAAACTACTGGTGAGGGAGGGGAATAACTTTGGTCATTTAGATGGAGGCTGAATTACAAAGGACCCTGAGTGCCAGTGAGTAGTTCAAGCTTTATCTTGTAAGTAATGGGAATGCAATGATGACAGATTTGTTTGGTGGCCATGTGGCTAATGCTTTGGAAGCAGAAAGAGACGAGGTGGCTCGTTACTGCAGTCATCTGCTGATATGGTCATTTCATTTAGGCAGCAACTACCAGTTTATGGGAAGCAGCTCTGAAGTCATTGAAACAGTATCGACTCAACTCTTATGTAAGTTGTTGAGTTAATTTCTTATCATAAGAAATTGTGTTAAAGAGGAGATTGCTGAAAGTCTAGAGCAGGGGTCACAAACTCAAACGCCTTCAAGATCCAGAAAGGTAAGTGAAACCACGAGATGGGGAGAGAAGTGGCAGAAAGGTGCGGTGGCCATCCCCTCCCCAGTGACATTAGCATTTAATCTGCAGATGCTGGTGGGAGGGGCTACCTAGCGCTCTCTGAGGGCAGGAGTCGCCCACCCGTGCCTTGCCCACTGAATTTCACTTCTTGATAGGGGCTGCCTATGCTAAATCTTTCCAAACTTGCTGGTAGTTATGTTCAGACTTTATGTTCAAACAGGAGTAAGATCCTGTCTGACTGCTTTTTTTTTTTTTAAATATATTTTATTGATTTTTTACAGAGAGGAAGGGAGAGAGATAGAGAGTTAGAAACATCGATCAGCTGCCTCCTGCACATCTCCCACTGGGGATGTGCCCGCAACCAAGGTACATGCCCTTGACCGGAATCGAACCTGGGGCCTTTCAGTCCACAGGCCAACACTCTATCCACTGACTGCTTTCTTTTTAAGATGAGTGGCAGTAGACGGCTGTGTAGCAATTCAGTGATGTAAATTCACTGATGCTGGCACAGAGCTGCCACCGGGTAACCCGCCCCCCAACCGTTTAGACATGAACTCTGCTCAGTGCATTCCTAGCCTTTGCCACAGCTTTCATTTTTATTGTGTAAAAGGGAAAAACAGAGACCAGGCAATCAAAGATAAACAACTGGAGTAGGACATTTATGTAAATATAGCTATAAAAGGAGCATACCCACTAGCAAAGAAGAAAAAAAAAAAAGAAAGAACCATCTATGATAACACCTTAAACACAACCAAAATAAAGGTAGCAGAGACCTTTTATATCCTTCCATGGAAATTGAGATAAAAACAACAACAACCCATAACCAAACAAGACAAAAAACAACAACGAGAAGACAATTTTAAGTAAGATTACCAATGATTGCAATATCGCATTTTTCTGATGTTCTCCAATAAGTGACGATGTTACATTTTTATAAACAGAGATTGTAAAAGAGAGTCTGCCACAGAAAAGAGAATAATGAATTTGGGCTGTCCCACTTGGTAAGTTCAGTTAGACCTTTTTCCTCTTCTACCAAAGGAAGAGATAGATACTAGGCCAGATTAGGCCTGCTGACAGGTTCCTTTTGGCCTTTTCCACGTTTTATAAGTAGATATTTTTATACATTTCATAGAAAACTTGGCCCTCTGGCCTTGCCTGGAGACTCAGATCTGGCAAGAAAGAGTATGATGGGCAATAGTTGGCTGGGGCCGAGTGGTGTGCTCCCTGTGACGTGGCCGGCCTCTGCAGTCGCCTGGCGCGGTCTCCCTCGCTGCCCACTCTGCCTGCTTTGCGTCACTTGTTCTCATGACCTGCATTTGCGTTTAAAACCCCAGCCTAGGTGATTCTGAACGTCTTCTCCAGCTCTCATTGTCTTTCCTTAACTCCACTCATGAAAGTTTGACTGTAAGATTCTTTTTTGTCTCCAGTGAAACAAGGTCCATAGATAACTCCAAGAGTTTAATCTTGGGCAATGATGATAATCTTTGGTTATTACATCCAACCATTCTGAAGTCCACAAATAAGGAACTAATATACCTACTGATGCCTAGATGGGGGTTGGGGAATTCATGCCTGTATATTCTCCTCCTCCCACTGGAGGTGTGGGACTTGGAATTGAGGCAAAAGACCAAACTGAAAACACCAGATAAGAAGGGCTTCAAAATTGAGCTTTCCAAATGTACATTTCCATTTATAAATAAACTGGACTGCCTCTACAACTAGATAATATTATAAATAATTGTGCCTTAAGATTTATCTGCTGGATTATGCCGTGTTCAGGATAATATTAATCAAATTAGTTTGGCCCTGGCTGGTGTTGCTCAATGGTTAGGGCATTAGCCAATGCACTGAAGGGTCTCGGGTTCAATTCCCAGTCAAGGGCACGTACCTGGATTGCAGGTTCGATCTGGCCCAGTCAGGGCACATTCAGGAGGCAACCAGTCGATGTGTCTTTCTCATATTGATGTTTCGCTCTCTCTCTGGTTTTCTCTCTCTACCGCTCCCTTTCACTCTAAAAATCAATGGAAAAAGATATTCTCTGGTGACGTTAAATAACAACAACAAAAATTAGTTTGTATACTCTAAGCACATACTATTGCCGTTTGGGTAGAGAAGCATACAGTCTGGTGAAGTTACCTGGAGATTCAGACTTCATCATGGAATGGCCATACGTGGAAAGCTAGTGTTGAGGTGTAATGTGAATGTTCCCATGATCCTGGAGTGGGCTGTGTGATGTTGTGGTTTAGAGCATGGGCTTGGGGGGTCAGGTTGCCTAGATTGGAAGGGTGGCTTTATTATTTCCTTGCTGTGTTATTTTAGAAAGGCACTCGACCTTTCCAAGCCTCTGTAAAAGTAGTAATAATAGTGTCTTCCTCAAAAGGCCATTGTGAGGACTTGGTAATGGAAAGTTTAATTATGAAGCCTGGGCATAGTAAGCATCCAGAAAATACTATGGATGATGAGGAAGAGGAAGATTATGATTTGAACTGGTTATATTTTCCCTAAAGTTGAATGAAGTCTTATCTACATACATATAAAAGGCTAATATGCTAAGTGTCCAACCGTCCAACTGGTCGGTATGACACACACTGCCACCAGGGGCAGACACTCAATGAAAAAGCTGTTGTGACGCGCACAGAGAAACACCATTGTGGACCTGGCACCCACAAAGCAACACTCGGCTTCCCCCAAGTGGATCACAGGCCCTGTCACCACCCCCCAGTGACAGACCACCAAATCGCAGCCTACACTGCTGAGATCCCATGGTGCAAAATGAGGCCCATAGCCCAGCCCAGCCTGGAAATGGTTGCTGTGGGCACCGGATAATGACGTCGCATAGCAACGCCTGGCTTCCTCTCCCTAGCGATGACTAGCCTCCTTGTAGTTTCTTCCACCCAGGAACAGGACTTGCTTTATAGCCAGGTGCAAACATTTCACACTTTAACCAAGTGTCTGTGGAGCATTTTCCCATGCCTCATCTCATTTGACCCTCACAGAAGTTCTGGAGTAGGTAGATAGGAGACTTGGTGGAATCCTATTTTCTTTTCATTAGCTGGAAAACAGAGATTTAGAAAGCTTAGAAACTTGACCCAACTGAAAAGAAGAAATGGTGGGCCTTAAAAATGACTTCAGGTTTTCTCACTGTGCAGAATATAGTCAAACACTGATGCAGTTAAATATTTTACCCTTTGTTCTCCCTGTGTGATCTATAATAATAATGTGCTTCATGTTGATATTTACTGCTGTGTTGCTGACAATGACCTGAAAGAGAAGTTGGGGTGCTTCACTGGGCTGGAAAAAGTTTAGCTACGTCAGAAAGCAGGTCTAATTAAGCAAGTTTATTCTCTATATATAAAAGGCTAAGTTGACTTGTGCATGCAGATACATATAAAGCTCTTGCTGGCGCCAATCGCATGTGTGTGTTTCGATCTTTCATTGTCGATCATGAATTTGGTTGACACGTCTATTATAGAGAAAGGGAGAATAGCAATATGAAAATATTTCTTCGAATTAATTTCCTTTCAATGTGCACAAATTTGTGCACCGGGCCACCAGTTATGCTATAATTGAGAGATAGGATTTCCTTTCTGAACGTGACATCAGCTGTGTGTCTGCATGTGGCTGCAGAACACCTAATCTCAGAGAAGAGCAAGTGGAACTAGGAATGTTGATATTGGTGTTAATGCCCCTGCCAAGCATCATGGAATATTCCAGTCTAAATAATTGACCAGATCATATCTAAAGTCCCTTCCCCTCGCCTCAAGCTCCTTTACTCTGTGGTTCCCAGTAAATATTGGAGAGGAGGCTTGTTCCTCCCTTAAAGTTGTGCGCCCTTCTCTGAGAGGATGCAGAGACACTGTGTTTCCCTGGACAGAAAACTATTAGTATCTGCAGCAATTGGTGACTTTAGAGGGAGCTGTGCCTCCAGGAAGATTAGCAAGTTGATCCAGCCGTTTTAGTAAACACAGCAGTAGCAGACTTAAGGCAATCTTTCTCTCTGTGCATTTGGTGTTTGTGATCTAAGGGAAAGAAATTTGAAGACCCATGTACTTATTCTAGTCCCACAACTCACTTGGGCAAGTCTATTCCACTGCTCTCAATAACATTTGCTTAAATTTATAAAATGAGTTGAGATAGTTGATTTAAAAAATGTTGTGCATGTAAATTTCTGTCTGTTGATATATTTATTATTTAAACAGTGGTGTGCTGCTAAGCTGGTTTTCCTGGGTGGAGGAGCTCTGATTTGTAGTATTTGCCAATGTCCAGAGTGAAAATACTCCCAGCATGGCTGATGTAAGCTACAAACATGATGCCACTGAACAGAACTTTGGAAAGAGATGCTGATAATTAGCTCTTTTGAGCCAGAATGAGCTGACTCCCTCACACCACTCTAAACACTTAACCACCCAACTCTGGTGTTTAGTAAAACATAAGAGTTTGGCCCCAGACTTAGCAGATTAAAATAACTGTGTTCTTTGATTTAAATACCATTATATTCTGACAAATTGCATAGTAGTTGTATAATCTGCCTTTGTTTGATTTTATACAAATTGGCAATTCTTTCCAGAGGAATATTTTTGAATGTCATATGATTTTTAAAATACCCCCATAAAAGATATTTTTGGTATTGTTTTTATCATGATAATATATACACAGTTCAGTGACATTAACTGCATTTCTACTGTTGTGCCATAAGGCTTTTAACACACACAATTTGTTTATAAAACAAAATGCACAAAATATAAAGAAGAAAATTACAAAATCATCTGTAATTCTCAGCCCCCAGAGATAATCACAGTGAACATTTTAGCATCATCAAAATTATGTTTTGCTCTAAAGAACTGTCAAAAGCATTTGATAATCCTGCAAGTATATCCAACATTTACTGAATAGATTTTTATTATTTTCAAGGGACCTTACCATTCAACACGAGGTACAAAGATACACATTTTTCCATGCTCTCCCGCCTAGGGGAGCTTCAGGGGCTGGAGTCGTTGACAGAAAACCAGACATATTTGGAGAAATCCATGACACAGGTTTGAGGAAGATTTGTTTGGGAGCAAACAGAACACTGGCCAAAATGTTTTTGAGATTATTCTGGAAACTAGGTGATAGATGATAAAACAAACAGGGACCCTGGGAAGCATCTGATAAAGACACTTTGGTGTCATAGATCTATGTGCCCAGAGGGGTTCGGTGACTTACCGAAAGTCACATGAATAATAAGTGGCAGAGCGAGGGCTGCCTTCCTGCCTCTCTCTCCACTCCTGGCCTGGTAATCTGGCTCCTGCTCATACAGTGCTGCTCTGCGGAACTCCTCCTCCTGTCACTCAGGGGAAAATGGAACCCATGCCAGGGACTCCCAGCAACAACCCACCTGGGTTTTCTATTGTCTTCATCCAGGACAAGAGAGGGACACAATCACACAATCTACAATCTTTCGTTTTCCATTGGTATTGTATGCAGTAACAAAAAAAATAATTTTTTTTTACTCTTAGGCATTAACTTTCTTAGGCTCTCTCATGAATACAATATTTTAAAACTAGAGGCCTGGTGCACGACATTCGTGCACTGGGGGTGGGGGAGATTTCCTCAGCCTTGCCTGCGCCCTCTCGCAGTCCGGGACCCCTCGCTCCTTACCGCTTGCCTGCTCGCTGCTCCTTACTGCTCAGCTCGCTGCTCCTTAGTGCTGCTGCGGAGAAGGGAGAGGCTCCTGCCACCACTGCTGCACTTGTCAGCTGTGAGCCCAGCTTCTGGCTGAGCAGCACTCCCGCTGTGGGAGCGCACTGACCACCAGTGGGCAGCTCCTGCACTGAGCATCTGCCCCCTGGTGGTCAGTGCACATCATAGTGACTGGTCGTTCCACCATAATGGTCGCTTAGCCTTTTATTATATAGATTTCCCCAGTTTTCTGAAAATCAGGGATTTCCTCCCCATAGTTTGTCCTTGGATTCCAGGGCCAGTACATATTTTACTTAAAAGCACAGACTCTGTGTTTGAATTCTTACAGTGCCACTTAATAGCTTTAATTTTTTAATCTGTAAAATGGGGAAAATAATAGCATGTATCTAATAGGTTTGTTGGGAAAGTAAATTAGTTAATACTTGTAAAGACTTTGAATATTGGCCTGTAATAAGCACTCAGGAGGTGTTACCATTATTGTTACCAACATTTAAACAAAACCATAGGCCTTACTTAAAATAACTGTTTTTGAAGGTTTTAAAAACAGCTTAAGATATTTATATAACATAAAATCCACCTGTTTAAAGTGTATAACTTAGTGGTTTTTAGTATGTTTTTATAGAGTTACATAGCTACCATCATCTAATTTTAGAATAGTTTTTTTTTCCACCTATTTCTCTTTAATTTTTTTGGCAGGAACAGTTCTATTCTCTTAGCAGTTTAAAAAAATATATTTTTATTGATTTCGAAGAGGAAGGGAGAGGGAGAGAGAGATAGAAACGTCAATGATGAGAGAGCATCATTGATAGGCTGCCTCCTGAACACCCCCTACTGGGGACTGAGCCTGCAAGCTAGGCATGGCCCTGACTGAGAATTAAACTATAATCTCCTGGTTCATAGGTCGATGCTCAACCATTGAGCCATGCCGGCCAGGCTCTTAGAAAATATTTTTTAAATTTCAAGTCTCAATTACAGTGTACATTCAAGATTATTTTGTATTAGTTTCAGGGGTACAGCCTAGTGGTTAGATAATCATATACTTAACAAAATTGTCTCCATGACATTTCAAGTACCCACCTGGCACCCTGCATAGTTTTACAATATTATTGGCTATATTTCCTATGCCGTACTTTACATCCCAGGACTGTTTTGTGACTACCAATTTGTAGTTAATTTTGGCACATTTTCATCGCTCTGAAAAGAAGCCTTGTGCACCCATTAGGAGTTACTCCTCACCCCCTACATCCCCCCTTTTTTGCCCTAGACAACCACTAACCAACCTACTAATGTGCTTTTTGTCTCTATAGATGAGACATTCCATATCTCATCTATAGAGAAAGGAAGTGCCTATTCTGGACATTTCATATAAATGGGATCAAACTATATGATCTTTCGTGACTGGCTTCTTTCACTTAGTATGCTTTCAGATTTCATCCATGTTGTAGCATGAATCAGTACTTCATCTATTTTACGACCAAGTAATATTTCATTGTATGAATCTGCCACATTTTATTTATCCATTCTTCAGTTGATGGCTATTTGGATTGTTTCCAGTTTGGGTATTACAAATAATGCTGCTATGGAAATTTGTGTACAAGTATTGTGTGGATATATATTCTCAATAATTTTGGTAATATACCTAGGAATGAAATTGCTGTTTTTAACTAAAAAAAAAATTTTTTTATTGATTTCAGAGAGGAAGGGAGAGGGAGAGAGAGATGGAAACATCAATGATGAGAGAGAATCATTGATCAGCTGCCTCCTGCCCACCCCCTACTGGGGATTGAGCCCACACCCCGGGCACGTACCCTTGACCAGAATTGAACCTGGGATCCTTCAGTCCATAGGCTGACGCTCTATCCTCTGAGCCAAACCAGCTAGGGCTGTTTTTAACTTTTTGAGGAATTGCCAAACTGTTTTCCAAAGTTACCACAACATTTTATATTCCAACCAGCAATGGGTGAGGGTTCCAATTTCTCCATATGCTTGCCAACACTTACATTTTTTTCTTTTTGATTATAGTGATTTTAGTGGATGGCAGTATCTTATTATACATTTAATTTGCATTTTCCTAATACTGATTATATTGAGCATCTTTTCTGTGCTTATTGACCATTTATATATCTTTTGGAGAAAACGCTGTTTAAATCCTTTGCCCGTTTTCAAACTGGGTTATTTGTCTTTTTATTATTGAGTTGAATCCTTTACATATTTTGAATACAAGTCCCTTATCAGATAAATGATTTCCAAATATTTACTTTTTCAAAGGTGTCTTTGGAAGCAAAAAAGCTTTTAATTTAGATAATGTCCAATTTATCAATCTTCTCTTTTATCACGTGTGCTTGTGGTATTGTACCTCGGAAATAATTGCCTAACCCGAGGTCATGAAGATTTACTTCTATGCTTTCAATGATTTTATAGTGTTAGCATTTATGTAAGTGTAAGTTCTTTAATCCTCCCTGACTTCCTTCCTGTGTGTGTTGTGAGGGAGGAGTTCCACTTGATTCTTTTGCATGTTGTCCTGGCATTTCACACTTCTGCCAGTTTTCTGGGCGCTATTATTGAAAAGGCTGTTTGTTTCCTATTGAACCGTCTTGTTGAAAATGAATTGACCATAAATGTTAGGGTTTATGTCTGGCTAATAATTTTAAGCAATATAATTAGAAACTTATTTAGAAATGATGCAATGATCATCACTGTCCCTCTTGAAGACATGTGTTTTTATTATTTTTAATAGATGTCTACATAAGTCCAGGGCCAAGATTTCTGGTATTTTCCCTTTACCGTTTCTGATAATCCTGAACTCACGTTTTTTAGGTGGTTATTTCCCCTGTTTGTCACAATGGTGATAACAAAGAAGACTAATTATTATGATTCTCTCAGAATCTTTAGGCCTTCAGAAGAGTATGAACTACCATCTCTTTTTTAAAATATATTTTTACTGATTTCAGAGAGGAAGGGAAAGGGAGAGAGAGATAGAAACATCAACGATGAGAGAGAATCATTGATCCGATGCCTCCTGCATGCCCCACATTGGAGATCAAACCTGTGACCTGACCGGGAATTGAACCATGACCTCCTGGTTCATAGGCTGATGCTCAACCACTGTGCTATGCAGGCTGGGCTGAAATATGACCCCTTAAAGATAGGCAAAGAGAAAGAGTTCATCTACTAATATGTTCCTTTGTTACTGCTGATTCTCTTCCTTCAATTTAGTGATCATCCTGCGATTTTTCTGAAACAGTGAAGGACAGTGAGGATGGGCTGAATTCAGAAGAGGTGACTGAGATGGTGCTGTGATCGTTTAATCTTGAGAATTTAGCTCATAGGATCTCTTAAGTTGTAAGTCAGGTCAAAAGCACACAAATTATGCAAGAAAAAATGCACATGACTAATAACCAAATGAAAAATATTCTCTACCCATTACCGAAAAAAATGCAGAAAATGACCCAATTGGGTAACAAGTTGGACGAGTTTTTTAAAGGCCGTGCTGTGTGCAGTACTGGACATGATCTCGTAGAGGGTTATCCTCATTTTGCAGAAGAGAAGGCGGAGAGGCACCGAGAGAGAGAGCTTAGTGAACATAAGCCATGTCCGCAGCTTGTTTGTGAGAAAGCTGAGACTGAAACACAGTCACAGCTTACCAACTCCCCCATAGCCAGAGTGAGCATTTAGCCCAGGCAGGTCAGATGTTATTTTGAGACTGCTGGTAACCCAGTACCTGACTTCTACATCTGCCCTATGCCCCCGGGAAAGCTCTGCCGAGTAGGTTGGGGTTTGGTGATTCAGAGATTGTTTCTCTGGCAGACTGTGTTCCATTCTTATTAGGTTCTCAGGGAGGAAGATTAGGAGTGGAAGGAGCCGAAACCGGTTTGGCTCAGTGGATAGAGCATCAGTCTGCGGACTGAAAGGTCCCAGGTTCGATTCCGGTCAAGGGCATGTACCTGGGTTGCGGGCACATCCCCAGTAGGAGATGTGCAGGAGGCAGCTGATCGATGTTTCTCTCCCGTCGATGTTTCTAACTCTCTATCTCTCTCCCTTCCTCTCTGTAAAAAATCAATAAAAAATATATATAAAAAAATAAAATGCTTTAAAAAAAAAAGAGTGGAAGGGAACTTTATTATAACGTCCTAACAACACCAGGAAATAGGTATATTTCTCCTCAGTTTGGAGATAAGAAAGCCAAACTGAAGAGACATTGTCCCTTTTCCTAGTCCACACATTCAGTTCAACAGCAGCAGAGCTGGCATTCTAAGGCAGGTCTGTGGAATCCAAAGCCACATATCTTTCCACTGTTATACACAGTCCTCCTCCCAGAGAAACAAAGCACATGGCCCCTAGTCTCCTCGGCCCATTTTCATTTCATCGTGTATTTCCTGTTGCCTCACACACAGTGTCTGCCGTTACAGTGTTTGTGCGTTCACATGTCTTCCTGGAGGCTTTCTCTTTATGGCCCCTGGTCTGGGTTAAGCCGAATAACCTCCCATAAAATTCTCTTTCCTTTGATGATAGGATTCTTTGAGGCTCATTTAAGCAATTGTAGTTGGAATTCTAGAGGAATTTTAAAAAATAAATACACGTACTTAGTACTCTGCTAGTAGTTGCACAAAATTTAAACTAGAAAATAAAGCAAGAGCTAAAAAACCCAAAGCTTAACACGTAGTGTCTGTTTACGAGGAAGTCAAAGAAATGTAACCTAAAACCAAACCCATCTTTTTAGATGAAAAGGAACTTAAAACCAGGACTTACAGAGCTGACACGGCAAGTGTGAAAGTGCAAGTGTGTTCTGAACCCTTTTTCCCTTCACTGGGAAAGACCGAGTTCTGAACGAATTGTGCCCCAGATGGCAACCACGCTTTTTTTAAAAAATATTTTTGTTGATTTCAGAGAGGAAGGGAGAGGTAAGAGAGATAGAAACATCAATGATGAGAGAGAATCATTGATCAACTGCCTCCTGCATGCCCCTCACTGGGGATCAAACCCACAACCCAGGCATGTGCCCTTGACCAGAATCAAACCCAGGACCCTTCCATCCGCAGGCCGACGCTCTATCCACTGAGCCAAACCAGCTAGAGCAACAACCACGCTTTTTAAGCCTTTGCT
This sequence comes from Myotis lucifugus, assembly GCF_000147115.1. Classification (NCBI taxonomy): domain Eukaryota; kingdom Metazoa; phylum Chordata; class Mammalia; order Chiroptera; family Vespertilionidae; genus Myotis; species Myotis lucifugus. Next base: position 3,774,821 of record NW_005871048.1, read on the forward strand.
AGCATTGCTCATGTCTCCCTCTTGATTTCTCTTTCTTCAGCTCGTATAACATGAAAAACCACAAACTCTGCCAGTTCTTCTATGCAGTAAGCCTACAGGCAAAATGCACCCTGTCAGGCTGTTCCAGAGGACATTAAAGCATGCGGGACCACTCTTATTTGTGCCCAAGCCCTTGACGATAAACAAGAAAAATGCCCCCAGTGGGCAACCAAAGACCTCCTGCACAAGGAGACGTTCTGTCCTACAGATTCCAAAAAGATGTTATAGATAGCAAAGAGGCAGCATTCGACTCTCAACTGTTTTTTTCCAGGTCAGAGACCTGTTACTTACGATTTCAGGTCTGCATCTATTTTCAGTTTCTTTCCAGGGAACATAGTCTTCCAGATCAGAACTTGAGGTTGGATTGTCTGCTGGGTACTGTTTGCTGGCAGGGACTGCTGTCTTCTCCACATCTTCTAGAAGCCAGCTGATCTTCAGGAACTCTGTGGAGTGCCAGGAAGAAACTTTGAGTTGACTCCTGATCTGGCCAATGACAGCCCTTTCCGCCACTGGCCTGTTGCTCTTCTGAAGGTTTCTCTTTCTAAGTGTGCTCAGCTGGACCGGCTCAACCACACCTGAAACCCACATCTGTGGGTCAGCAAATGACCACGTAGAGACATTGTATGTAACTCCTAAGATAATATTACCTTCTCTCCTCAAGAGCTTTATCTTATCTTGATGCTGGTGTGGGGTCACTTTTACTGACCCCTTACTCATGATGACCTGTCTCACTCCAATCCCAACGTCTGTCCTCACTCGAGAAGGTGGTGAGCATATTAGGTTCCACCCCAGTTTCCCCTAAATGGTCTTCAGTTTACTCCTTTAAGTTTATGACTATACATTATTTAAATTAAACTTACCTAAGTTAACAACTTTGATATTCGTTGTTAAATATTATTAATATTTTATCACCCTTGTCTCATCTGTGCTTTCTATAATCAGAATATGCTTTTTTTTTTACAACATGTTTTATAATGTCTTCATCATGGATCTTTCCTCACTGTGGGGGCTCAATAAATATTTACTGATGATAAACCTGTCAGGCTAGAAAGTGAACTCACAGGGAAGTTGATCTTTTTAAATTCTTCCTTCTTAATAGCTGTTCCTCCATGTCATTAATGCAAACACTAAAGTTGCGCATTAATTAGAAGAAGAATAAAATGTCATTAAAGGGTACTTTGTATCAAACAATAATCTAATTGGCTGAACTCAGCTGATTAAATATTTTTAAGTATGCAGTTAATTTTAATCTAAGACCATTGTAAACCAATATGTATGTGAGGATATGATTTTCTTGGGTAGGAAATATCAGGATGACGTTTTACAAATGAGAGGGAAGAGTACAATTTGCTTGAGGTCAAGACTAGATAATAGAACAAGAGATTTCCATGCATGAGATTCTTGGGAATGCAAATCACTTTTATTCTTTATCTCCCCTTTTCTACTCTTTCAATTGAAGTTTGCTCGTTCACCCTGTGTTAGATTGAAGGCATTGATGCTTTCAATTAATTTAATGGCCGCTATGTATCCGTACCCTTTGCCTGATAACTTTGTAGTCTCTGCCCACTCTAAGATGGGCTGGTGTTGTGACTTGCTTTGGCCAGTACAATGTGACAAAAATAATGTAACAGTCTGAGTAGAGACCTGAAGAAGCCTTGCATGTTTCTGCTTCCTCTCTGGTTTCTCTGTGGTCACCATGACAACATGGCCGAATCAGAGCATTAGACCACACGGAGCAGAGTTGATTTATTCCATCTATCAAAGACCACTCAGCTCTCAGATGACCTGTTACCTGACCACAGATACAGGACTGAGCCCACCCAACATCTAATTGGACTAGGTCAGTAGGACTACCTGCCAACCTGTAGACTCATGAGAAATAATAAACAATTGTTTTAAACTCCTAGGTTTTGAGGTAGTTTGTTACTCAGCAATAGCGAACTGCTTCATATCCGATATTCATATTACTAATAGGGTAAGAAGCTAATAGCTCTTCCCAGGGAAAATTAAATCTGAACCATTGTTAACTGCTTGAGCTAAATGAATGGAACTTTGAGCGTCTTCAGTTTTAGCAAGTGATCAGGAGGGACTTAGGGAGTGCGGTAGGGTCTTCCTGGGGTAATGGCCTAATATATTTAAGAGGGCTGTTATCAGAAGAAATAAGAAAGAATAGTGGTAGGGTAGGGTAGGTGACACTATTAAAGAGCTCAAAACTATATTTGGTAGCCCTATAAACTATTGCCACCACATTCCCACACCCCCTCCTCCCAGCCTCCCCCAGTCCTCCCGCTCCTCTCAGTCTCCCCGCATGAAGCTTACAGCAGTACCCACCACTCACTTTTCTCAGGTCTGTCATGGAAGTCCTTCTTCTTCTCTCTTTCTATCGACTGCACTCCAGGTTTTTGCACTGAAGGAAAAGCACTCCTTCAGCGTAAGACAAAGCCGGCTTCTGATCCCGCCTCAAGCCTACCGTGTTAGGAGCCTCCGACACTAAGGGTTAATGTCCCCGTGTTCCAGTTTTCTTTTCTGCAAAACGGTGATGAGAAAAGGCCCTCAGCAAAGCTCTGTTCTTTCTCTCTGCTGTCTCACCTTACAGTTGTAGAAATAAATTAGAAAAAATCAGAAGCTATTATTTTGAGGAAAGTTAGCCTGAGGTTCTTTTGATCACTGGTAAAAATACTTTCTGCTGATTTAGAAACTTTGAGTTACGGGTCACAGCTTTAGTAAATATTAACCCTCATTTTACTGCCTTATTATTAACAGCCACAGCAATGAAAGTTCAGAGATTTTGCATGATGTGGACAGATACAAATCACACATATGATTGGTGACGAAGTTATAAATACAGTAATAATTTGATTATGTAATTTGTGCCCAATTTTTTTAAAGCCTACTTCCCATTCCATGTATGGATATGTAGCACAGTCATTAGTTAGGCAACTCTTCATAAACCACATGGATACTACTCAGACAAATAAGGGAACTTGAGGCCTTTGACAGGCATCTCCTCAACCTAAAAGCCTACTATGGGCACCTTATAAATTCAGCTGTGTCCCTCTACAATCAGGACCCCAGATGATCTTGGGGGGGGGGAAATTAGGCCATGTTACTTTCCTCCTGGAAACCTTCTGATGATTTCCTGTTTCACAAAAAATAAAATCTAAATTGCGATCTATGGCTCTGACCAGGTCTTTGTTCACGTTGCCAACCTCTTTGGCTGATGCTTCCCGGTATTGGCTTTCTTCCTGATCTGCAATGTGCCAGGCTTGTTCCTGCCCCCAGGACTTTGCATTTGCACTGCCCTCCACCTAGAAAGCTGGACCTCCAGCTCTTCGTGTCACCATTAACTCTTAGCTCAAATGTCACGTCCTCAGGGATGCCTTTCCTGACCACCCTGTCTAAAACAGTTCCACCTTGTGCAGAAACTATACATCACTCTGCTTTATTTATTTATTTTTATTAATCCTCACCCAAGGATATCTTTTTAATTGATTTTTAGAAAGAGTGGAAGGGTGGGGGAGAGACAAAGAGAGAGAAACATCGATGTGAGAGAGACACATTGATTAGTTGCCTCCTGCATGGGCCCGGACCAGGGCCTGGGACCAAGCTTGCAACTGAGATATGTGCCCTTACACTCTAACCACAGCAGCTAGGGCCACTCTGCTTTATTTTTAACTAGTGCCCCGGTGCACAGATTAGTGCACACGGAAAGGAAATTAATTAGAAGGTGGCTGGCAAGGCAGGACTGTGTGAGACGGGCAGGACACACCCTGGAGCCAACCTCCTGCAGTCCCTCCCCGGCCAGCTGCACCTGGGGTGGCACTGTGGCAGAATGAGTGGGGTCCCTCGGCCTAGCCTGCAGGGATCGGGCCAAAACCGGCTCTCCAACATCTCTCAAGGGGTCCCGGATTGCAAGAGGGTGGTTCTCAGGTGATGCATCCCAGAATCGGACTCCCACCTCTCTGGTTCCGGGCTGTGTCACCTGAGAACTGCTGCTGCCAAGTCACCACAGCTCGGCAGCTCCTGCGTTGAGCATCTGCCCCCCTGGTGGTCAGTGAGCGTCATAACTACTGGTCAGAGCGTCTGCCCCCTGGTGGTCATTGCATGTCATAGATACCAGTCAGACGGTTAAATGGTTGCTTAGCCTTTTATATATATAGATTTTTGTTTCTTCTCCTCCTCCTCCTCCTCCTCCTCCTCCTCCTCCTTCTCCTTTTCTTCTTCTTCTCCTTCTTCTCCTTCTTCTTCTTCTTCTTCTTCTTCTTCTTCTTCTTCTTCTTCTTCTTCTTCTTCTTATTCTTCTTCTTCTTCTTCTTCTTCTTCTTCTTCTTCTTCTTCTTCTTCTTCTTCTTCTTCCTTTTTTCTTCCTCTTCCTTTTCCTCCCTCTCCTCCTCCTCCTTGTCTTCCTCTTGCTTCTCTTCTTTCTTCTTTTTTTTCTCCTCTTCCTCCTCCTTGTTCTTTAGTGACAGTCTATTTAATAACAAGGAGTAAAACAGGAATTCTTAATTCTTTTTCCCTCTTCTGGTGACTGAACTACAGTAGTCAAGTAGATAGCAATATACAAGAATTCCCTGCAGTCCTTGACCTTTTGCAAAGATACCTGAATCATTTGACTTGCAATTATTATTTTCTAGACAGAAGTGCCAGCTGTTGTGTTTTCCAGTGTATCAGCAATTACTACCTTTTCCTTCTTGTCTTTGGTTTTCATGGCAGGAAACAGAAGTACTTCCTTGATGTCATTGGCATCTGTGAGAAACATGGTGACTCGGCCGAAGCCCAGGCCCCAGCCAGCTGTGGGGGGCAGCCCGTATTCCAGAGTGGTGCATAAGTTTTCATCTATAAACATGGCCTCATCATTGCCAGTGGCCTTGGCTTCCTTGGCCTGTTCTTTGAAAAGCTGTTGTTGCCACATGGGATTATTCAGGTTGGTGTAGGCATTGCATATTTCCTTCATGACAAAGCATTCAGTCATATCCAGAGTCATGCCATTTGGCCAAAGGTCTCATTATCTGTGAGTGATCACAGATGAATGTAGGATTGATGTGTGCCACTTCCAGGAACTCCTCAACAAGCTTATGAAGAAGCCTGGCTGTTGTCTTAGGTGGAGGGCATTCAACAGCTTTTTCCACACCGGTATCATCAAGAATTTTGAGAGTTTCTTCAGTTTTGAAGAAGTTAGTGTCTGGTAGCTTCTCCCCTAAGGCTTTCTCAGGATCTTCTATCTTGCTGACTCTCTGGAGGGTGGAGTGAATCGGTCTCATAGACGTGGCCGTTGGGGCCGTCTGGATGGTAGGTGACCTCGTAACTGCTGTTAATGTGCTTCACCATCCCCGAAATAATTTCTCCATGGTTTCCATGAGATCGTGATAGCTTGTGTAGGCTATGTAGAACTCACAGGTGGTGAACTCAGGATTGGGAGTCAAATCAATTCCTTCATTCCAGAACTGGCACCCAGTTTCATAAACCTGGTCAATGCCACCAGCCATCAGCATCTTATGGTAGAGTTCTGGAGCAACTCTCATAAATAAATTCATGTCCAGCTCATTGTGGTAGGTGATAAAGGGCTTGGTCACAGCTCCCCCAGGATGGTGTTCATTATGGGACTTTCAATTTCTAAAAATCCCAACTCACTCAAGAAACTTCTTATAAATGTGATGATCTTAGAGCAGATGATACATTTCTGCCTTATAAAACCATTCAGAATCAAGTCCAAGTATCTGATAATATCGTGTTTCCTTGTCTTTAATGCCAAAGTGAAGATGAGGTAACATATGCAAGCAAGGAGTGCTGTCTCATTGGGAATGATGTTCAGCTCAGCCTTTTTGGTTTTCCCAGGGTTCTCCTGAACCCCAATTATGTTTCCCCAATATAGTTTGTTATTGACATAAATAAATTCTTCTTCTGATTTATAATTCCTGTAATTGGCCATAACTTGCAATTTGATCCCCGCTCCTAAGAGGTCATAGAAGATGAGTTTTTCCCCAGAAGCTCTTTTGTCATGGATCCCACCTGTCACCTTTAAGGTGATGTCCCTCAGGTGGTCCCTAGGCTGCAGTTGACTTTGCTCTTGGATGAAGTGAGTGAGCGAGACATCTACATGGAACTTGTGTGGGTATGGGTCTTCCCCAATGACCTTTAGTTGGTAGACTGATTGGCTGCAGATCTTGCAGTATTGGTTGAGCCCAGGATCTTCTCCTTGGCACCCACATTGTTGTCAATGGTGTGGTTGGAGGCAGGAGCATTGGCCTGGCTTAGTTGCTCTTCATGGAGCTCCTTCTTCTTGGCATCCTTCTCTGCTACTTTCTCCTCAATGTTCAGGTGTCTCTTTAGCTTATTTTTGCTCAGTTTTGGCTCACAACCGTATACATTCACTTCAGGCCTGGGTACCAGAGCCATTTCTCTGGAGGGCCTTACCTGAATGGTCTGTTTTATTTTTAAAAAAGAGTTGTCACTCTGTTATTATTTTGCTCTTTTACTTACTTTCTTTGTTTTCCCCAGATGTTTCTCTCAACTAGAATGCAAGTACACGAAAGCTTCTGTGTTGTTTGTTTTGCTCAGCCCTGTATTTCTATGCTAGTATATAACACAATGCCTGCTACCATACAGTTACTCAATAGATACTTGTAGAATTAATAGAATAAATGTATTATTTGTCTTGCTGAGCTGTACTCCATTTCTGTTCAAAGCACATTTACAAATAAAAAGTATTGAAATACATGTAAGGGTACATGTGAAGCAACTTTCAAACAAATGTATTCTTTAGAAAAATTTTGAAATGAGATTATCATCCACATAGGATTTTTTTTAAACATGAAACAAGTCTGAGAAAGAAGAAAGGATAAAACTGTTAAAGAAGTTGTCAAATACTTTTGCACAAAAGCAGTGAGAGTTAGAAATGAGTAAACTGATGATTCTTCTATATTTTTGAAGTCATTGTTTTGGATGGCTTTCAGGAACTTGTCACTTCATTCTCTCTTATCCAATCATTCATTGCTGACCAGGCACTATTCCCAGTGGATTTCCTTCTTTCTAGCATTTGCAGCCAGAAAAGAAGATGCTAAGGTCAGGAGTGCTGAAACACTGCCCTGAGTCCCTCAGAACAAGCTTGCCTGTCATAACCAAAATGATTTCAAGGAAAAACTGCCAAACTGATACTGAGTGACATGTTTATTTTGGTGTGACATTATCCTTTTCTAAAAGTTTGGGTACATGTGGAGAGAGAAAAAGAAAATGAGAGTACAGTGCATACTGAAAGGAAAATACTTGTTCCAGAAAGTTCCATCTTTGATAACCTGGCGCCACCTAGTGGTTAATGAATCTTGTTTTAGAGACCAGTCATTTTCTTAAATGATGGTTCTCAAACTTTCCTGGTTGTCTCAGAATTACTCAGTGACCTTGTACAAATACCCTACTCTTATAGACCCTGATTCTATAGGTTTGATATAAGGCTCGGGCATCAGAGTTTTAAGAAACAAGTTTCCCAGGCAATTGCTTTAGGTGATGGTTTTAAAACTCAGAATTACATCTTTGGAGATTAGCCTTTTGTTTGTATGATTTCCTCTCCCCCCAACCCTTTTGAAAAATATTTATTACTAGAGACCCAGTGCACAAAATTCGTGCATGGGGCGGGGGCCCCTCAGCCCGGCCTGCACCCTCTCACAATCTGGGCCTACACCGGCAGTCGGACATCCCTCTCATAATCCAGGACCACTGGCTCCTAACCACTTGCCTGCCTGCCTGCCTGATCATCCCCAACCACTTTGCCTGCCTGCTGGATTGTCCCTAACCACTTGCCTGCCTGCCTGATCGCCCCTAACTGCCTCTGCCTACCTGCCTGATTGCCCCTAACCACTTGCCTGCCTGCCTCATCACCCCTAACTGCTCACCTGCCTGCCTGATTGCCCCTAACCACCTCTGCTTACCTGCCTGATCACCCCTAACCACTTGCCTGCCTGCCTGATCACCCCTAACCGCCACTTCCTGCCAGCCTGATTGCCCCTAACTGCCCTCCCCTGCTGGCCTGATCACCCCTAACTGTCTCTTCCTCAGCCCCTGCCACCATGGCTTTGTCTGAAAGGAGGACCGGACAACCGGAAGATGTCCAATCTATCCAGTCTAATTAGCATATTACCCTTTTATTACTATAGATATTGTAGTGCAATGAATGTTGGGTTTGGTTGTAAAACTAGAATTCAAACTATCTATGTGCTGGCAGACCACTCCTACTCTCTCTTACTAATACCCCTGGTAAATATTCCAACACCTCTATTCTTGTTCCTGATGAATACCGGTATTTTAAGCCAGCATCCTGGAAATCTGTGATAGGTTTAGTGAACCTTCTGTAAATAGAAAGATGTAAAGGAAAGCTTAGAGTCACAGAATAAATACTTTCCAAATTCACTGGAATCAATTAATATCTTTAAAAAACTGTAGTAAATGACTTTGAATGAGTTTTTTCTTAGTAGTGAAAGTTTTGTGTGAATTTTTTTTAAGGAGGGAAGAAAGGGATAGTTTTATTTTCATAACATGGCATTAATCAATATTTCTGGGGCCATTTTGATAATTGCACTAATAAAAACCTTTATAATGAAAGTAAGTTATGTTTTAAATGCAGGTAGTTTTCTGAAGCACTAGTAAAATGTTCAGTAATTAAATATCAGAACCAGCTGGTAACAACAATTTAGTAAGTTACAAACTTTCACAAAGTGATAGTTCACGGTAATGGAAATATCGAAAACACACAGAGAGCTTTTGATACCCTGTGTTTTTAAAAGGTAGGAGAATGCAAATGCCTTATTAGGCGAGGAATTGTTCAGTCAAATATCATACAATGTGTGAGAGGGTGTGGCAAGACCTGCTCCCTCGCAGAGCTGCTGCCTTCAGACCAACTGGCCTTTGAGGGCAGAACTTCAGAGGCAGAGGAAGAAAGGTTTTGCTGAAGAGAGCAAAGCCAGCCTGAATCAAAACCTTTTCAGAGGCCAAATTTTCTTTTCTTTTGAAACAAGGTCCCCGATTCGGTTCTGGGCATTTCTTTCCAAGACTGTTTTTCTGGCTTATCTCACAGAGCTCTTTTTACTATTCTATTTCTTCCCTCAAACAGCTGCTTCTTAACAATTGATTTCAGGCTATTTCAAAAGGTCATCTTATTCACTGTTCCCTCTTTTGACTAAAGCCTTTATATTCTAACACTGGGATCCATGTGCCTCAACCTGGTTTCCTCAGAACAATTGTTTGTGTAGATGCTCCTGAAACAAATAAACACACAAAGGCATTTCTTATATAGTATTGACAGTGAACAAACTGTTGCCTCTTGAGAAAATGAAGATAAATCCCATCGGTAATTTGGAGCAAAAGAAACCAGACAAAAGAGCACACACTGCATGAGTCCATTTATGTGGAGTTGGAAAACAGCAAAGCTAATCTAGAGTTTGACCAGGGTAGGAGTTTCTTAGGCGGGCAGGCTGGGGCGTGAACACAGATGGGGCTTTGGGGGTGCTGCTTATGATCTAGATACTGGTGACATTGGTGGGCTTGATTTGTGAAACGTGTTTGAGCTGTCAGTTATGATTTGTGCACTTTTTGATTTCTTTATGACAGTTCCTTTAAAAAGTGGGAAGTAAAGGAAAAATGGTTCTCTTTGACTTTCAAGGGAAGTCTGAGATCGCTATCTTCAGTGGTTTGTTAAGAAAAGAATTTTTAAGTTGGCAACGTTTAGTTTTTTGGTTTAGATCTACTTTATTGCAGTGTTGATTTTGACTTGTTGGGTTTCAGTCTCCATGTAAACCACTCTTAGGAGGTCAAATGTCCAATAAATCAGTGGCAATCAGAAACAGACTGAAAACAGCACAGAACAAAGCAGAACAAGACAGGATTACTATTGCAGTGCTGGAGGGGAAAAAGACGCAGTATGCTCCACTAAACCAAGAAGTCCTAAGAGGAAACTGAAAATACACATTGATATCACCGAAGCCAGTGTTATCTGGACAACTTCTCCCCCTCCACCTTTTTTTTTGGTTTCCTGGAAACACCTTCTAAGACTATGTCATCTGGTATTTCTTGGTTGATTCTGTTCAGCAGAAAGTTGTGTAGTCTTTCTTGGGAGGGGGAGGAAAAAGGAAATGGACTGGTAAAATTAATGAGATATTTCACATTTGAAAATTTACATTTAAATGTTAGTTATGTGTTGTTGGTGAACTTTTATTGTTTTCTGTAATAGCACTGACTGCTCTCACAGCTGGTGCCTCTTCCAGGAGGTTTATAGATCACTAGAGGCTCAGTGCATGGCATTCGTGCATGGGGGGGGGGGGCGGTGTCCCTCAGCCCAGCCTGCACCCTCTCGTACTCTGGGATCCCTTGGGGGATGTCTGACTGCCGCAGAGGTGGAAGAGGCTCCTGCCACTGCCACTGTGCTGGCAGACGTGAGCCCAGCTTCTGGCTGAGTGGCGCTCCCCCTGTGGGAGTGCACTGACCACCAGGGGGCAGCTCCTGCGTTGAGCATATGCCCCCTGGTGGTCAGTGTGTGTCATAGCGACTGGTCGTTCTGCCGTTCAGTTGATTTGCATATTAGCCTTTTATTATATAGGATAATAGAATGCTGGACATCTTGCCTGAATTCATCATTCCCTCCTACTAGTAGGAAGAGTTGAAATAATATCAATGATACTATCCTTAAGGCTCTATCTCCTGCATCTGGGGTGTTACCTTCAAGCTGGACGTTAGAGAGAGAAAAATAGAGTAGCAATTTTAATTGCTACTGATGAATCAGGCATGCAACTGTGATGGGTGGAAGTACAGTTGATCCTTGGGCTTAGAATTTAAGCAGAACTGAATGCTTTATCCCAACTTGTAAACCTAGCCCACAGATTGAGGGATTGAATTCACCTCAACAAACATTGTTTGAGTGGCAGTTACTATCCAGAACATTAGGGATGAAGCCATAATTGTGGGAGAGGTTAGCATGAACATAAATATTATAACAATATTATAAGTGCCATTGTATAGAGATATAGAAGTGGTTTTACACACAGAGAAAAGGAAGCAACTAACTCTCCTGGTGGCATGGAAGGTCACAAAGGAGGATCTTAAAAGAGGATAGACAAGGTGGGGAGGGGCATTGTAGGTAGTAGCGAAAGCACAGAAGCTTGCTTTTTCCACAGAGTGAGCAGGAAATGGTGAGAAGTATGATAAGTTACAGGCTCCACGAGATGGGGTGTGGGGCCTGGGAATGGAGCAGGAAAGCTGGAATAGAGACAGGTTTGGGGAGGGTCTGGGAAGGAGTTTGGATTTTACCCAAAGAGCAGTAGAAGGATTGTAAGAAGAGGAATAGCATGATCCGCCCTGTGTTTCAGGACGGTAAGGCCAGCCATGATGTGGATTGTGGGTTACAGAGGGAAAGCAGACAAGGAAGTCAGTTAGGAATCAGAACAATCAACACTCTGAACTAGTGTAAGGAAGCAACTTCTCAGAAGGCAGAACTCATCCTGGATTTAAATAAGTTACTGCATTCAGATGATGGGCTGCTGTAAAAGCATGAAAGCAGGCTCAATCTATTTTAATGATATAGACAGATGCCCAAAAGATATTGTTGAATAAAAAAGTTTACAAGAACTTGAGCAATAAGGCTATCATCTATCTATCAATTATCTATCTCTTTATCAATATGCCTACATAGTAAAAACACCGAGAGAATACACAGTACACCAAAATGTTAACAACAGTATTTACTTGCTGGTAGGCTTTTGGGTAATTTGGAAAAAAACAACTCAGACGCCCGGTTAGGAATATAGTATGTGGGAGCTTAGAAAAATGTTATTTCCATATCCTGACCCTTATGGGAATATAGTGGACAGCCTGACATTTCAAGATGAGAGGGGGATATGCAGAACCACGAGGAGCATAGAGAAGGGTCAAACGATAACAAAGAAAAATAGAAAGTAAAAATATGAGAACAGACTGTAGAAATGGGATTATTGAACTGAGAAGAGGAGGCAGAAGGACAATTTTATTTAAAGTGTCAGTTAAAGTTTATCTCTGGATGCCTTTCAAATTGCTTCTTATTGTCAAGGTCTAAGGATGCTGCTCTGTGAAGGTGGTGGTGGTTTGAATGGCTTCTTGAACACTTTTCCTTGTATCATCTGCTTCTACTGTTCCAAGAGGTGAAGGGAACTAACAGTCTTCTATTATCTCTTGTATTATTTGAAGTATTATTTTTAAAAATATATATATTTTATTGATTTTTTACAGAGAGAAAGGGAGAGGGATAGAGAGTTAGAAACATTGAGGAGAGAGAAACATCAATTCAGCTGCCTCCTGCACACTCCCCACTGGGATGGGGATGTGCCTGCAACCAAGGTATATGCCCTTGACCTAACCTGGGACCCTTCAGTCCTCAGGCCGATGCTCTATCCACTGAACCAAACTAGTCAGGGCTTGAAGTATTCTTTCCTGAGTTTGTCACAAAACAAAATTGGCCACAGGTGCAAGATTGCATTGTTGCTTTTGGATAATACAATTTGCATACAATTGTGTGGTTGCAAATTGATTTTACTAATTCTGAATAAAACCTCACAGAAGGGTTGAGGTTTGAAGAGGTAGTCAAGGCAAGGAGGAGGAGTTCAGAATTGAAAGAGAAGAAAAAGAAAGGAATCAGTGAGATGAATTTGCAGGAGGATAAATGTATTTATGATTAAAGAGATCAATCGCTGTGCTGCCATTGGTAGTGCACTGTTACAAAGGAAAGTGATGTTCAAAGGAGAGGGACCAATCAATGTGAAGTCAATCAACAAAAGTCCATCTTGGGTTCGTATTATGTGTGTAGGAGGAATCACCTCTTGAAAGTGCCCATTTTCCTGGGTCCTGGGACAAATCCAAGTTCACTCCCTTTCTTTCTTTGGCTCCAAGCATTGGCTGCTTGCTTTAATATCGATTTCCATCACTCATTCTTTTACCAGTATGTCTCTCTGGTTTCTGTTCCTTCAGTTTTAAATGACTAGGATTAGACTACATTGTTAAAAAATATATTTAAAAGGGATGGCCTGGCCAGTGTGCTCAGTGGTTGAGCATCGGCCTATGAACTGGGAGGTCACAGTTTGATTCCCAGTCAGGGCACATGCTTGGTTGTGGGCTCCATGCTCCAGTGCGGGGCATGCCAGAGGCAGCTGATTAATGATTCTCTCTCATCATTGATGTTTCTTTCTCTCTTTCCCACTCTTTCCTCTCTGAAATCAATAAAAATATATATTAAAAAAGTTATGGACCCCTTGAAGCAGATAAGCTTTGAGCTGCTCTGGTTGAAGTCAGGTGGAAAAGTTTCATTGGGCTCTTCTTACCCTCCTGTGTTCCCTACATGGGGCTCCACAGAGCTGAGTATGAGAACCACTGGACCCGAATCTGTGCTCCCCAGAGCCAGGAGAGATTACTGTGGCCTGGAGTATCTTGAGGACAATCAAGACACTTGTTAAGAGGATATTTTGCTTTTCCACATTACATTTTCAGCTGGTTTTCTTAAAAAGAAAAATTTGTGCCAAACCGGTTTGGCTCAGTGGATAGAGCGTCGGCCTGCGGACTGAAAGGTCCCAGGTTCGATTCTGGTCAAGGGCATGTACCTTGGTTGCTGGCACATCCCCAGTAGGAGGCGTGCAGGAGGCAGCTGGTCGATGTTTCTCTCTCATCGATGTTTCTAACTCTATCCCTCTCCTTTCCTCTCTGTAAAAAATCAATAAAAAATATATTAAAGAAAGAGAAAAATTTGTGTGAATGTGGTCATCTAGTAGTTCTTGTGTTGGATAAAATGAAATGTAGCTATAAGAATAAGAAACACCCTTTTCCTTATCTGCACTGTCGTGCTGAGTGGTCTTTTGAAAATCGCTCAGCATCTCCATACCTCACTTTCCCCTCACCTTTTCATAAAGGTGCTGTGAAGACCTCTGAGTGGGAGGTACACCACTCAGAGGTTCTGGGAGGAAAGAGGGAGCTGGTACCTGCCCTTTAAAGAGATGTCTTTGTACTTGATGGAGTGAAGGTTTAAGCTCTTCTGCACCTCGATGTCTCTCTGAGTATCTCTTTGTCTGGGAGGATACTCTTAGCCACTTCCCTTCTAAGGGCTTGAGTAAAGAGAATGATTATTACATCTTTTGTGGAAAGCATTTTATGCTGCCATTTGGTCTTGCCTTCTGAACATAGTGTATGAAAGCCATGGAGAATTATTCTTTTTTAAGGAAAAAAAAAAGTCACGTCGTTGTTCTGTTGCTGTATCAGAGATGCAAGTCATTTCCAATGGATGGCCCTTCCTTGACCCTCCAAGGCTGCTGGTGAGCACGGTGCAGAGAGCTTGGAGGAATGCTTTAAGGGGATTGATTCAAGGCAGCAGAATCCTCTTATGGCTACAACCTTGCTGACCTTTCTTGGGATTCACTCAGAACCTGTATCTGGGACCTCTATTTTGTGGCCTTTGAAGTAATATATCTTCATTAGGACTTAGAAGTAAATATTCTTTTTAAAGCTCTAAGAAGGAAGCAATTTGTCTTGAACACAGTAGATTTGATCTTTAGAGAGAGGTGAACAGCTAACTTTTTTTTCAGTAAAAGCTAAGGATGATGAATGAAATGCCTAGGGCTAAGGAGGCCTCTTCACAGCAGAGAGGTTATCTTTGGAAGGATTTTAAATCAACACACAGGTAGTTACTTGGCTAAGGAGCACTTGCTCGCTCTGATCGGTGACTTTTTCATAGGAGGTTTCAGAAGGGAAATAACCTCCAACATTGTATCTTGCAACCCTGAGAGTCAGTATCCAAAATATCAAAGGAATATATCCTGCGAATTAGGATTCCTTAGGGTCTTTGTCAAAAGGGTAATCCCTCCTCTTGACTTTTCCTTTATGTGGGTCTTTTTATATTTAGACACTTGTATATATGGGCATTGCTATCTAGTGAGAATGGGTATTGGAGAAAGATTTCTTAAGATGAAGCTTTCCGAAATAGAGATTTGGTTGGTGTACTAATATGGAATTTGAATCATATTACTATTTTGATTAATTACAAAAGTTTACATTGGCCCTGTTTTTGTTTCTATAGAATTTTGCTAGTTTAGCAACTAGTCATTGGATGCCAGTCTTTGTAGAAACAACAAATAAACAAAAAATCCCCCCAAACAAACAAAAGCAACAACTATATAAGTGTGCAGTACTCTTTTTAAAACATGTTTTTATTGATTTTAGAGAGAGGAAGGGAAAGGGAGAGAGAAACATCGATGAGAGAGAACCATCAATAGGCTGCCTCCTGCATGCCTCCTACTGGGGATCTAGCCTGAAAACCAGGTATGTGTCCAGACCCGAATTGACTAGGTGACCTCTTGGTGCATGGGACAACGTTCATCTAACTGATCCACAACCAGCCAAGGCAAGTATGTAGTACGCTTATAAAATAATATGAGAAAAAATGTTTCATTTAAAATATATATTTTTATTGATTTCAGAGAGGAAGGGAGAGAGAGAGATACAAACATCAATGATGTGAGAGAATCATTGATTGGCTGCCTCCTGCATGCCCCCGCACTGGGAATAGAGCCCACAACCTGGGTATGTGCCCTTGACCGGGATGGAACCCAGGGGCTTTCAGTTTGCAGGCCGACACTCTATCCACTGAGCCAAACCAGCTAAGGCCACGATTCATTTTAGAATGGTCTGTTTTGTGACCAATTTAATGGAAATCTTAAAAATGGCCTATATATGTGCCACATACCTTTCTATGTGCTCAATACACATTATGTCATTTAATCCTTTAAACAACTCAGTGTAACAGGAAATATTATTCCCTCATTCTACAAAAGAGGAAACTAAGGTGCAGATAACACAAGTAATTTGCTCCAGATTACCCTGTTAGTAAGGGGAAGAGCCGGTATTCACATCCAGCACTTAGCACCCAGAGCCCATAGTACGCTTTGCTGCTGCCATCACCCCAAGGGGAATACAGAATGGCGTACTACAGGGTGGACTGAAGGAGAAAGGAGGCACAAAAATGTCCTATAAAGACCATAGTGTTAACATTGGGAATAATACACCCACCCAACTGGGAAGATGGCATACAGACCAGTGTACCTTAAAGCCAGGTAGGTATATGCTAAATCTAAATTAATTATTTAGAAACACAAAAATGTAAAAAAAGAGAATTGAATAACGATGAGTTATAACTAGTTTTCTGTTACAAAATGACCTAGGATAAATACATGCACAAGAAAATGATAGATACTAGTAGTTATAGCATCAACAGAATGACCCCCCTCCCCCCATCTATGGCAGAGATTCTCTCACTCATTAAATTAATCAGAATTGGACAGGCCACTTAATGTTCCGTTCAGGGGGAAAATACCATTGGCACAAAGTTGGTGAACTTCCACCAACTTTGACTCACTTTGTTAGGGTTTCCAGATGGTGTATTCAACCCATAGAGGTATGGCTCCTCTCAGCCCTTGGGGCAGCTGGGTGCAGCCCGGGGGATATGGATGATGACAAAAAACCACGGAGCATATTTCTTAAGATACTGGCTTTATATAAACTCCCCCAAACTTAGATACAACCAATGAAAAGGAAGGACTTCCAAATTTATGAAAATTGCATGTTTACCATCTTAGAAAAATGGAGCTCCAATGTAAGTCAAATTCCTGTACCCATATGATTGACACTGAGTTATTGGTCCCGATAATATTGCCATAAATGATAGTCTTTAAGCCATACAAATGAAGAATTCTTTATTTTTAAAAACAGGCACTGTCACTGTTGCGTTGAGGAGTATCTGCAGAGATCTGTGCTTTGAGGATGTAGTCATAGAACACGTTAGCCCATTGAGGAGAGGCAGGGAAGACTAGAAACATAAGTTAGAGGAGAAAAATCAATCAAGGCCCACAAATATAAGGAACCTATCCTGATAGTAATATATGTTTGAGTTAAAAGGGCTCAGATTTACAAAGGAACAAGTTCAATGTCCCTTTTTAAAAAGCCCCATTGCCTGCAAAACTTGAGTCTATTATTAATCGTGTTTATCTAGGACAGGGCCGAGTTTTCTCCTCCACACAAGTGGCAATTCTCTCTGGACCAGGGCAGGGATGTGCAAGTGAAAATAAATATTTTCTTTTTCCCAGGCTAAGGCTTTGGGAGCCAGTTTTTAGAATCTATAGAAACTTGGATATATATCATTGTCAGCTTTATATGAAGAGTTTATGTGTGAAGAATCACTTTAGTAGAAGGACAGCATGAGGTGCAGGGATGGGCAAGTGGAAGCAGGGGATGGCAGGAGAGACTCTGATTTCCAGTTGTCTGGCGACCAGCTTTTTAAGCATTACAGTTGAGATCCGAATTTGGGTTTTATTTCCAGAGTACAGGGAGGTATAATTCCTGGGTTTTGGGGGATGTTGGATGCTGGTTTCAGCCCAATTCCCACAGGCCACGCTGAGGGACCCCACCAGTGGACAAATCCATGCACCGGGCCTCTAGTGGGTTAATAATAAGCAAGGACACTACTTAAAAAAAGGTCATTATTATGCTAAGTGAAATAAGCCAGTCAGACAAAGACAAAGACCATATGATCTCACTTACTGGTATATGTGGAATCTAATGAACAAAATAGAACAGAGGCATAGATACATGGAACAGACTGATGGCTGTCAGTAGAAGTGGGGGTAAGGGACTGGGTGAAAGAAGGTGAAGGGATTAGTCAGAACATATATGCATAATCCATGGACACAGACAACAGTGTGGTGATGGCCAGAAGGATGAGGGGCAGGGGAAGGTGGACAAAGATGGGGAAAATGGGGACACCTGTAATAGCATCAACAATAAAAATAAAGTTAAGAAAATGTCCTTAAAGCCCAGCTGGTGTGGCTCAGTGGTTGAGCATCGACCCATGAACCAGGAGGTCACAATTCGATTTCTGGTCAGGGCATGTGCCCAGGTTGCAGGCTCCATCCCCAGTAGGGAGCATACAGGAGACGATTGCTGATTCTCATCATTGATGTTTCTATCTCTCTCTCCCTCCCCCTTCTTCTCTCTGAAATAAATAAAAACATGTCTTTAAAAAAATAAAAAAAGCCCTAACCGGTTTGGCTCAGTGGATAGAGCATCAGCCTGCGGACTGAAGGGTCCCAGGTTCAATTCCTGTCAAGGGCATGTACCTTAGTTGCGGGCATATCCCCAGTAGGGGGTGTGCTGGAGGCAGCTGATGGATGTTTCTCTCTCATTGATGTTTCTAACTCTCTATCCCTCTCCCTTCCTCTCTGTAAAAAATCAATAAAATATATTTTAAAAATTTTAAAAAATGATAAAAAATGTCATTAAAAATTTCCCTAATGCAATTTTACACCACTTAACTCCAAAGGTATTGGTAACTTTGAATATTCCAATAATAACAGATTTAAAGTACGAATAATAGATTAAAAATAAAGTTGAAAAACAATCAGCTAAGAAGAGATCTAGAAGAAATGTAGGTTGATTTGATACTGTGCCAAGACAATTTTTTTTTTTATAAAATACTTCCATTTCAAGTTCTGAGCATCTTTACTGATATAATGCTGCCACCTAGTGTTGATGCTCTTTCACTGCAGTAGGATTTGTGAAGTTGACAAGTACTGTTTCAGTGACGGATTATAATTTCCTAGGCCATACTTATTTGCAGTTTTATCTGAGAATAAATTGAATGTGTTTTCTCTAAAACACAAATTTTAATGACGCACAGAAGCCTTGAATTCCCTTTATGGTTGCGTTCTTTTCATAGAGTCACAAACGATCCAGGAGAGATGGGCACCTGTCAGTTATCATTGGCCCATTATGATACTTTTTTCTCTGTTTCAGTTAACAGAAACAAAGTCACCTTCACAATCATGGCTGTATCTAGTAATCAGCATTTTAAGGTAGATCATGTGTGGAGCCCGGAAGGAGAATTCGGAAATCTAAATTTAAATTTATGGGAGAGCAGTATGGGAGTATGGAGGAAGTCAGAAAGCCCCAAAGGTTGGGGGTCACTTGAAAGGACTGAGTTTGAGGGCTCCAGGTGTATAGTGATAATCTGTCTGAAGCAATCCATGTCACATTCAGCCGTGGATGAATTTCTCTAGGTCCCACCATTTATGTTTGCAGTCTCTATTCTACAGTTTCTAGATTTTAGAGGGAGGAAAAGGAAATTAAGGTTTTAGAGTTGGAAGAGGGATCTGAGTACATCTAGTCTAGCCCCTTTCTTTTCAAAAAGTGAAAGCGAAAGCTGGGCTTGCCCAGGGTCTTTCTGGAGCTTTGTGTATTTACCTGGGGATGGGTTCAGTTTTGGGTGCCGTGATGCAAGTTTTTTAGCCACAAGGTGCCTGCCCCCCTCCCATTCACATAATGGGTTCAGAATGGCTTTTAACTGTTTTAGAAAAATATTTGATTTAGCTTTGAACATCCCACATTCATGGAACATATGAGTGCTGCAGGGCATACAAGCAATACAGAGTTCAAATAAATAGAACAAGGAATTTTTTTGGAGAGTATATATCCATCTATGTCAATATGATATCTACTACCCACGTTTGGATATTGAGATTTGTATTTAAGTTAATTGAAATTAAATACAATTCAGTTTCTCGGAGTCACTAGTCACATTTCAAGTGCTCAATAGCCACATGTGGTCAGGAGCTACCACATTGGAGAACCTGGATAGAGAATATTTCCATTATTGTAGAAAGTTCTCTTGGGCAGCATTGATGTGGTTGAACATGCCCTTTTTTTTGGAGACATTTCCTGTAGCCTTACCTTGGTTTTTCTTTATGATAAACAGAAATAATCAGAAGTACTTAATGGGAAAGAGTGGGGAATTAAAGCTAGGTGAATGTTCAGTGTGAAAGTTAGATATTGAAATGAGAAATTTTATGTTAAAGGAAGGAATAAAATGCATCAAATGCAGGTGGTGGAGCAGGATGTGTGTAGCCATAAAATAAAGAGCATTTGAATGGACCTGTGCTTTTAAGGGCTGAGTTAATGTTTCTTTGAGCTTCATGTCATTGCTGCATGTACAGGTACATACAGCTTGATGGGCAGCCGGTGGTAATGCCTGCCCAGCATCCAGTCTGCCTTCCTTTGGTACCACCAGCACTGGGGGCCTTCCCCTCCCCTCCTTCAGATAATCTCCGTGGGAATGCCAACCTAAGAAATTGCATCCTGAGCAGAATGACAGAAATGAAAATAGTTGTTTTTGACTCATCCTTTTGTTGATTCTGAAGAGACTGCCCACTATTTCCCTAGGTTTTCCCTGGTTTTCATCCTTCCTGAGATCTGGTCACTCATCTTGTCCTTCCATGTGAGGTACTACCCCATTTCCTTCCAGAAAGTTACTTTTTTTTTTCTAAAATTATAACCCATTTTTTGTTTGTTTGTCCGATTTTTTAGTTGTTAATCCTCATCTGAGGATATTTTGTCCATTGATTTTTTTAGAGAGAGTGGAAGGGAGGGAGAGAGACACAGAGAAAAATATTGATGTGAGAGAGACCCATCGATGGGTTGTCTCCTGCATGGGCCCAACTGGGGCTGGGAATGGAGCTGTAACCGAGTTAAGCGCCCTTGGCTAGAATCAAACCTGGGACCCCTCTGTCTGTGTGCTGACGCTCTATCCACTGAGCCAAACTGGCTAGGGCCAGAACCCATTTTTGATGAATTCTACCCAGTAATCCAAACCCATATGATGTTGTTACTTGGATGTCATGAGGGATGGAAATGAGTAAATAAGGTAAGAGAGAAAAGAGGGAGTTTTCTAGGAGCAAAACAAGAGGATGAAAATGAAGGAAACCAAAATTACACAGGGACTTCCAGTAGGTCAGACAGAATTTGTACTTGATGAGCTGTTGTGAGAGAGGAAAAGTCTTCATCTCAACTCACAAAGGTCCACATTAGGTCCCATGAGTAGGGAGGCAAATGACTGCCCCACAATTTGTGGCCAATAGAGTCTTCCTACCCCTGGGACCATTCTTTCATTTTTATGGCTTTCACTTTAGTCTGGGGCCTTATCCTCTCATACCCAGAGCGATCCTGCACCGGTCTTATTGCCTTCCCTTCAGTCTGACCCTTTTATAAGTTTACATAGACGCCTCCCGTGTTTGCTCATAATTTTAAACCATGTCATCTCCCAGGCACTCTGGGAAGCTCAGTGTTTATAAGGCTACTTTGGAGCAGTAAGTGAACCAGGTCGTAGGAATGGACGCTCCTGCCCTCGGGGTTGAGGATGTTAGCTGACAAGGGTGGAGCCTGGGCCTGCGGTTTTAAACCGAACCTGGATGTAGGAAATGGGGAGCTCTTAAGGAAGGTTCTGGATCCACTAATGGCCAACCCTGCTGCTTGGCTGGGAGTGTCTGTTCCTTTCCAGAAGGCCTTCACGGTCTTTTCTCGATTCCTTCAGCTCTCCAGTCGTCACTGTTTTTTGTTGTTGACTGCCAGCATATTTTCCAATGAGGGCAGAGGGGGTCTGCAGCAGCCGTGGCTGCACCTTTGCAATACGCTTTTTAGTGGCTGCAGCCGGTGTTTCTGCGTTTACACCAAGGGCAGTAGAGTTGCCCATTAGGAGCCAACTCAACAGAGGGGAAACCTCCAAATTCATAGCACAGCAGGGCCAGACAAGGACATGCCTCATTTACCTGAAATGCTGCTCAGTCAAACTGCAGTGGCTTTTAGGGAGCGTTGACAAGTATGAGCCCATTTATAAAAAATTTTTGTGGGTTAAGAATGTTGTATGGTAATCTCATTTTATAATTACTAGCCTTTCCTTTCTGGTCAAGGCTCTTATCATTCACCTCACCAATGTGAGCATTGGTTTTTAAGCCCAAGCCATACTGTTAGGTTTTTGTTGCTGTATTCTTACTAAATTGTGTCTCTTTTGCTTTACTAATTTTGAGGACTAAACCAGGCAAATGAGTTTTAACCCACGCTTTATGAATCAGTAGCTAAACTCAAATCAAGGTCATGAACATCAATAAATATATAAATCAATAAAAATGGAAGGCTATTGGTGCAGGGCCACTGTATAATTGTTATAATCTCATCATTACCTGAGTTTTCAAAAATGAGAGTGTACCCCCAAATAACTTACCTGATAATATAATATTTTGAAAGCCTAACATCCATGTGTGTGATTCAGTTCTATTTGCTACTTGAATAAAGAGGAACTAAAACTGATAAACATAGTGTAGGGCAGAAGCCCCGATTCCATTACAGAGAACCACCCCGTAGGACCGTATTGTTCATGTCAGCAGATGAAGACAACGGGCTTCCCAGGCCCGGCTCTTTACCTCCAGTGGGCTGTATTTCTTCGACGTCAAACCTGTGAGTAGCATGCAGCTGATCATAGACTGTGGTTGAATTAGTCCTTGGTGCTGAGAACATCTAATGGCATTGGACAAGGACAGCTGCACTATAATGTAATGTTCCTGTCCTCCATTTCATGCTGTACCTGATTTTTTTCTCCCCCTGTAACATTGATTGATTCGGTAATGTAGAATGTTTGCTTTCCAGCTGGCAGATCTAATTGTAAATAAACAGCTGCTAGCTGCATTTAGACAGTGGGTGATGTTGGCAGGTACAAGAGCAGGGTGTGGGGGATGATTTAAGGCCTGCGCACTGGAGTGTGTGGGAGGCTGGGAAGCAGACGCAGAATCTCAAGGCTAAGTACTTTAATTCTAATGTAAAAGGAGGGCTGGTCTGTGGATTGTGAGGGCCTGTGGTGGCCAAGGTTATGAACAAAATATGAGGAAAGTATAGGCCCTCTAATATCTAAGTCTTTGAATAATGGAATCAGGTATTAGACTAAGTCTTGAGGATTGTTTCCTTGAACAAGGTAGATTAAAAATTCTGAATGAAAATGGCAAGAACATGAATGTGTAGAGGGGAATTCTTCCTCATTTTTTGAAATGATGTGAGTACAGTAACAACAGCCTTAGGTACTCTTGCCTTAGTAACAAAAATGCCAGACCTTGGTACAGTGGGGCCTTGACTTACGAGTGTCCCGACTAACGAGTTTTTTGAGATACGAGCTGTCTCTCGGCCGATTTTTTGCTTTGAGTTGCGAGCTAAAATTCAGGTTACGAGCCAGCTTCAGATACCCCACCGCTAGTTGGTGCAGCAAACATCACAGTGAACGCCACAACATCAGCCCAGCATCACGTGCCTCACTCATTCACTTTTGATTTGACATATGAGTAATTTGAGTTACGAGCTCCGTCACGGAACGAATTAAACTCATAAGTCAAGGCCCCACTGTATATGCCACTGCTCTCGTTATTTCCATGTCATTGCCTAGTTCAAGCCTGACATCCTCAATTTTGGGACGTTTGGCACAGGGGACAGAATGTTTCCACAGACGCTTAGTGTTTTAGCGTTTGAACAACAACCCTTGAAAGCTCAGGGAGGAGCATTGCAAGTATCAGCCATTGTCATTGGTGTTAGCCAAAGCGGCGGCACTCATGTCACCTGAGCCAAAGATCTGCAGGGATTGTCCTTTTCTTTGCTCTCTTGTGAGGATCTCCATGGCCACTGCCTGCCTGTCACAATTGACATCAATCTTTGTCCCATCTTCTTGGAGTGGAGATGTCCCTTTCCATGGATCAGAATAATCTTGAGCATGACTCCTTTGACTTCCCCTTGTACCCAGACTGGAAGATGAAGATGTATATTAGTGTCCAAGGGGCATTTCCCATGGCTAGCCAAGGAGGGACCAAGGGGAGCTGGATAGAGCCAGGTCGGAGTGTCCCTGTGACCCTGGACAATGGTGGGACGCTCTTCCCCACGGCAGAACTAAGGATGTACGGTCTGCTCAGAGCAAGGAAAATCTTGGCTAGGAGGCTGGACCAGCTGCAGAAATGAGCAAATGAGTGGAGAGGTGCATAGGCTCATAGTAGCTGGTGGCATCAAAAGGTTTGCAGCATCTCCCAATACTGACCTCCAGGGGCTCCCTATCCCTCTGGTGTGAAGACCAGCTCTGGGTAGAGGAGGGCAGCAGCAAAACCATGGGTAAACGGGAAGTGTGACCTGCAGGCCAGAGGTGAATTAGGACAGGTCCTTGTGTTCGGTCTGGATTCTCCCTGGCTTTTGTCATAGACTCTTCTAGAAGTTGTGGCACATTACCTCAGAGTATTCTAGATGTTTTATGTTTTATTTCTCCTTCTTCCTTCTACCACTGCTCGCTCGCTCTATCTATCTATCTATCTATCTATCTCCTATCCATCTATCGTTTATTGCCACAAACAATGTTTAAGTCTTTACCACCTTTTCTCTAGATTTTTCGTTTATTGCCACAAACAATGTTTAAGTCTTTACCACCTTTTCTCTAGATTTTTATTCTGACCTGTCTCAACAGAGGCCCCATCCTTTTTCAAATCCATTTTCCTGTTCGTATCCCCTCTCAGCCATGCACATATTGGCATGTTAACAATCAACCGCCAACTCTCCCTGCTGGAAATGGCTTTCCTCTGTAAGACATTTCACAGAAGAAGGGAGGCCAGGGAGCTCATGGGTTATTTCATTTCATAATCAACCCCCCCGAATGGGGTATTTACTTTTACCTGCATTCAACAGCAGGACAATCCAGGCTGGGAGAGACTTCGAAACTTGCCAGTGGCTACAGAGCTAATAATGAACAGCCCGGATGGATTTCTCTCCGTGGGGCTCCAAAGGCCCCCAGCACTCCACTGCGCATGGGCAGTGGTTCGGACACTTTCGAGAGGCGGAATATCTTGCCACATCCGGTCTCCTCAGAGCCCAGAGAAGCAGCACACACAGTGGGGAGAAGGAGGGCAGCTTACATTGTAAACGGTGTCATGTCTAGTTTATGAAAGGCTGTGGGCCTGGCCTCGATTTATTCTCCTTCTGAAGCAACCCAGTGATCTGTAATGACGAGGATTTGAATTCATAATCGGAATTTACTTAACAGGATAATTAAATATTTAAAGTCAGTTCATTTAGAGGCTAGAAGGGATTATAGATAGCACACTCACGGATTTCCATCCCTACATTAGTATGCACAGCGGCGCATTGTTAATTTTGGTTAGAGCTGTTTTTCAGTTCTCATATCTCTGCATTTGCCATGGCAATTAGGACTGGAGGGAGCTTGTGGTGTCCTTGGAACTGAGAGAGAAGAGAAATTATGACACTAAATAATACAAAATGGGCCTAGCCCTCATTGCCGTAGAAACCACTCAGAAAAGTTAATTAAACTCAGGAAATAGGCTGCAAGATAATTAAGTTCAGGCCTAATGTTACACTGCAGGCGTGCTATATTGTTTTTGCAAGGGTCCAAAGGAACATGAGATCGAAAATCTCCAGGTTGTGGGCTTGATTCATAAAGGATCATTATCTGTAGTTAAATGGCCAGATAACAGGGTAATGTGCTTATACCTATAAGACATTTATAATTTCTTTTCATTAGCAGTAGGAGTGAGAGTTGTCAGAATATCTGGTATAGGAAATAATAAATGTATAAATCCCCAATCCAAGACGTAGAGATTGTATTTTCTGAAACAGTAGTCGATAATCAACTCCTCACTGTGTTGTGTGAGCTTAGTTATATTTTAAACCCCAAGGCTGGAGGCAGCCTCGCTTATTACCTTATTAGCTTGTATGTGACAGAATAAAAAAATACACTTGTCACAAGCCAGTAGCAAACCCGTCATCTCTCCTTGATCTGTCCCCATTAGAGGAGGGGATGCTTGCATTTTGACTGGACTTGCTTTGCACAAAGTCCTGCTGGCTGTTACTCGGTGCCCTGTGGCCTTCAAGGGCACTGGCAATTGATTACATTTTAAATTGTCTAGTGTTCATCCTGGGTTTCTTATGCCTGATGTGAACTTGGTCCTGCTTTTGGACAAAGCAGACAAATGAGTTAAAAATTGACCTGGGATTTACCCTGTTTCTTCCATCTATTTTTTTTTCTTTGCTTAAAAAAACACACACATACATTATTCTGTAGGACAGAAGAAAAAGAACCCACAATCTATCTGTTGGCTGCCAAAATGAATCGAGTCAATTTTATTTCTCATTTACTCTTTGTGGGAAGTTCTGAGTACAGACAACTTGCCTTTGGTTAAATTTGATTGGTGGCCATTGTTAACACTCCATGCTATTTCCCCTGCTGGCTGACCCAAAAGAGACTTTTCAGGGTTCTTTCTTTCATTGTGTATAGCTTTACATTTTGTAGATGACCTGGAATTTCCAAATACATTGGAAGGAAAAGAAGCCTCCAGGACAAAACAGGTGTGAATATAATAGGATGTCAAATGGGAAATTTCCTGTTGTCTTATAATTTCGGTCTGAAAGCCCAAGGCTGAGGGCAGTTGGCAGTGAGTGCTCCCATGTTCCACCAGAGTAACAGGGAATGGCGAGACCACTACTCCTTTCAGTACATGGTAAAAAGAAGGGGCTTTGACTGCTGCCCAGCCAGGCTCTGGAAGTGAAAATCATTCATTGAAGGAGGGAGTTTGCTTTATCTGTATCATGGGCTACCCCATCCATCCGAACCTCTGACCTGGATAATGGGAGCAAAGAGGAATGGTCGAATTTCCCATTCATATCTGGGAGAGATGTCCAATATGCCCTGTAATGTTTAATAACATATTTGGCTGGTGCATTTATTTATGCATATATGCCAGGTATATATATATGCACAGTAGCAATTTGCATCTGCCTGCACTGTAATATATTTTCACTGTCTTGTCCCAAGGGTGTGTTAATTTTCTTGCTCTCTGTCACACTGTTGATAGAAGGGATTTCAAATCACATGGAAGCTGGAAGGCTTTGCTTTCACCTATTACAGAGATGATGCTTTAATTAGGAGAAACAGGGGAGCTGTTTTCTCCTTCTTTATGGAGGTTATGACCTTCAGGGAGGGGTGATTAAATACAAGAAAGCTCAGGCACCCTCCCAGGTAGTCACCTCCTTGGACATTCCACTCTTAGGAGGCTATATACATCCACTCAGACTAAACCAAACTTCTGGGGGTTAAGACCCTCTCTTATAACTATGAATTACTGTGCCTTGTATAACAGGAGTTTTGTTGTTAGCAGAGGGCTTGGAAAAGGGGGACACGTAGAGTTCCTTCTGTTTCCTCATTAGAAAGAGGCATTGCTCCCGCCCCTCAGGCAGTGAAGTGACTGGAACACTGCCAGAGAGTAGGGCATTCCCTTCTGTCTTGTTTTATGGTCTTTCAGTAAAGTCCGAAAATGTTCGTTACTGTGTTCACCGTGCCTAGTGATGAAGAGAGAGAGGTGTCAGTCCCAGGCTCTGGGCAGCGACCCGCAGTTACGGTCGAAGCTGATTGCAGCATGCTGGGTGTCTGGCCACAGCAGAGAAGTGGGCTTCCTTGCGGCCGGGCTTAGGGGCGGGTGGGAAACAACTCCTATTTTCTTAACCACATTAGAAGCATGACCTTTGGAAGGGGGCAGAGGTGGGGAGGCCAGACCCTGCTATGACCTGGAGTGGGCACATAAACCAGGTGACGTGCATTATAGAAAAGGGTAATCCCCCCAATATTGGAGGCCTTGTGATCATCCAGATGACTTGGGTCACATAATGGGTTTGGATTTGGAAAGGAAACAAAGATTTCCTTACTCCATCCTCTCTATGTAGAAACGAAGGCCAAGAGAAATGGAAGGGATGGCAAAATTGGGCTAGAATCTATATCCTCCTGATTGCTGTTCTTGCGCATTCTGGTGACTCTGTTCGAATATCATTTGTAAAGTCTCTTGAGATGGTATCACTGAAAAAAATCACTTCTGCATTGGTCATTATTAACTGTTAGAGAGAGGGAACAATCTCAACAGTGTCTTCTAACACGGTGATGCTATTATCACCTTTTAGTTGTGAGAGGTGGTGTAGCACCTGGCTAGGTCTCACGGGATAATATCCTAGCCCCACCCCTGACTACTGGCTGATCTTTGGCTCCTTAACCTTCCTGGGCCACAATGTCCTTGTCTATAACATGTGTGAATAAAATAAAATAATATGGAAAACAGTAGAATACCTAGCACAAGGCAAGTGACTATTAAGTGTTAGTCAATATCATTATTCTATACTACCTTTTAAATTTATTTTAAAGAATACAATAGCATGGGTCAAAGATCAAAACATAGAAGTATAGAGATTGAAGAATTTGCTTTCCCCCTTTCTCTGCCAATCATCCATTTTTGCTCCCACTGGCAGTTATTTTTTTCTATCTCCTTTCAGCAATTTTATATATACATAAGTAAATGTCAATATATAGCTCTCCCCTTAAAAAAAAACACGTAGTGTTTTACCCTTGCCTTTTAAAAATACAATAATATGTCTTTAAGCTCATATACATATATGTAAAGAGGTTCTTATTCACTTTAATACA
This sequence comes from Myotis lucifugus, assembly GCF_000147115.1. Lineage (NCBI taxonomy): Eukaryota > Metazoa > Chordata > Mammalia > Chiroptera > Vespertilionidae > Myotis > Myotis lucifugus. The sequence continues at coordinate 3,803,226 of NW_005871048.1, forward strand.
TGTATTATACTATGTAGAATGGATTTACCATAATTTATTTTACCTGATACCTGTTAATGGACATTTAGGTTAATACAAATCTTTTGCTATTACTAACTATGCTGAAACAAATAATCTTAGACATGTTATTTGCAAATGTCTGTGGTATAAATTCCTAGATGTGAAATTGCTGGGCTGAAGCGTATGTGCATTTTACATTTTGGTAGATATTGTCGAATGGCCTTTGAAAGAGTCATTTCCATTTACAATCTTAATAGCAATGAATGAAAGTGACTTTTCCCCTGCCAAGTGTTATCAATCTCTACGGTATTTGCCAATCTGATAAGTAAAAAGTGGTATCTCTATGTAGTTTTGACTTACATTTCTCTTATTGTAAGTGAGGTTGAACATTTAAAAAATGTTTAAGAAACATTTTAATTACTTTTTATGATTACTACTTTTCCATATCCTTTGCTAATTTTTAAGTGAGTTGTTTTTATTTTATATTAAGTTGCATTTGTTTTTTAAATGTTTAAAATATAAATTATAACAATGAAAACATCTACATATGAAATTCAAAAGTTATAGAAGGGAATAAAAAGATAAATAAAACTGTTTTTCTTATTACCAGCTGACTAAAACTCTTTCATAGAGATAACTATTCCTAAGAGTTTCTTTTATCTTACATAAATTTTATGTGTGTAGAAGCATATATGTGTGTATTCTTTACAAAGATAGGATCAACTTATACATACTGTTTGATATTTTGTTTTTCTTATTTAGATACCTTTTCTTGTTTGTATTCATAGGACTACTTCATTTTTTCATGACTATATATTTCAGTGTCTTAAATAAGTACTCCACTTTAAGGAGCATGGGGAGAAGATATTGGATCTTCTACTTATGTTTATTTTTATTTCATTTAAAATTAAAACATTCTGTGGAAATTTTGTAACATGCACACTATATTAGTCAAGTGTATCCTATATAATAAAACACTAATATGTGAATCTACCGAATGGGGGAACGACCAGTCGCTATGATGTGCACTGACCACCAGGGGGCAGACGTTCAATGTAGGAGCTGTCCCCTGGTGGTCAGTGTGCTCCTATGGGGGGAGCGCTGCTCAGCCAGAAGCCTCTTAGGCCTGGGGGGAGCGGGCCTAAGCCAGCAGTCGGACATCCCCCGAGTGGTCCCGGACTGTGAGAAGGCACAGGCGGGGCTGAGGGACTCCCCCCCTCCCCCCACCCAGTGCAAATGTCATGCACTGGGCCTCTAGTGTGTATATAATTGGAAAAGAAATATAACTCATATTTTCATATTAGAAGACTATGTTTTATTATTTTATTATTTTTTACTGAAGGAGTGTGCTATAAAAAATGTTTGAAGATAATGGCCATAACTCATTTAACCAGTCTTTCATTAATAGATACTTAACTTCTTTTCCTGTAGTGATTTAAAAAATGTAAAATATCCACTAATTCTTTGGCATTCTTTTTTTGCTTTTGTTTTGTTAATCCTCACCCGAGGATATTTTTCCATTGATTTTTAGAGAGAGTAGAAGGGAGGGAGAGAGACAGAGAGAAACATTGATGTGAGAGAGACACATCGATTGGTTGCCTCCCGTGCGCACCCTGAAAAGGGCTGAGGATGAAGTCTGCAGTGGAGGGACATGCCCTTGACGGAGAGTGGAGCCAATGACCCTTCAGTCCACCAGCTGATGCTCTATCCACTGAGCCAAACTGGCTAGGGCTGACATTCATTTTTTTAAAAGGTGGAGCATAATTTCTTTTCCCTTAAGTGTGGGCCAGACATAGTAGTTTATTTCTAAAGAATAGAATGTGGTGGAAATGCCAGTATTTGACTTCTGAGACATTGTGATGTCCCCAGATTTTGAATCACTTTCTATGAAGGGTGCCAGCTGCCATGTTGCAATGTCACTCAATAAACCCTCTGGAGGTAAGCCTCTCACCAAAAGCCAGAACCAGTGTGTGAGGGAGCTGTCTTGAATGTGGATCCTTCCGCTCCATTGTCTCCCTCAGGTGACCATAGCCCTGCATCATATCTTGATTGCAGCCTCCTGCTAAATCATCTTGCTAAATTTTCCCTAAATTCATGCCTTACAGTAACCATGTAACATAATAAATATTTACTGAAATCGTTTAAGTAGGGGAAGAATTGCTGTAGAAGGTTTTTTTTGTTGTTGTTTGTTTTTTTATGCAGTTGTCAATGGAATGATTTTATTTCCTTAATGTCTCTTTCTGATAGCTTGTTGTTAGGTATAGAAATGCAACTGATTTTTTAAATATTGATTTTGGATCCTGCAACTTTATGAATTTGTTTATTAGTTCTAACAATTTTTGATGGTATCCTTAGCATTTTCTACATTTATTATAGCATCTACAAATAGAGATAGTTTTACTCCTTCCTTCCTCCCTCCCTCCCTCTCTTCCTTCTTTCTTTCTTTCCTTCCTTCCTCCTTCGTTATTTCTGATTTGAATGCCTTTTGTTTCATTTTCTTGCTTAATTGCTCTGGCTAGGACTTCAGTACTCTGTTGGCTAGAAGTGACAAGAGTGGGCTCCCTTGGTTTGTTTCTCATCTTAAAGGGAAGGCTTTTAGCTTTTCACCATTGAGTATGATGTTAGCTGTGGGCTTATCATATATGACCTTCATTATGTTGAGGTACGTACCTTCTATAAATTTTCACATATTAATAGCTTTTTCAAGAAAATATTTTTGGGTTCTCATATATACAATCATATGTTTTGCATATAATTACATATTGCCTCTAATTGTTTTCTAATATTATACTATCCTTTAATTCCTGATAAGAACCTTACTTGGTCATGGCATAATCTTCTATTAAAACTTCTTGAGTGCATATGCTAATATTTAATTTAGCACCTGTACATATCCTATATAATAAAAGGCCAGACCATAAGCATATCGACCAGAACAACCACTTGACCAGTCGCTATGAGGTGGGGGGCCGGCGAGGGGAACCGGCTGGCTGGCGGAGGTGGCGGGGCAGGACGAGGGCCTGTGAGGGGAACCGGGTGGCTGGCTTGTGGCGGTGGCAGCCAGGGACTGGCAAGAGGGTGAAAAATGGCCCTGATTGCAGGCTAGGCCTAGGGACCCTAACCGCACAGGATTTCGTGCGCTGGACCTTTAGTATAATCATAAAAGATTGGTTAGAAGTTTATTTTTATGCTGTATTTATTAAGCTTAATATCATTCTTATGATGGCCCCATAAAATATTTTCTTTATGGCTTAGAAAAGTATAAACAGGATAAAAATATCCATTTATTAAAGGTTTGAAAAAATCATTCATGAAACCATTTTGGAATATCCCTTTAATGACTATTTTTAGTTGTTTTTCAATGCTTACATTTCTGTTTTCATTTGTGTAGAAAATATGCTTTAGTTTATGCCTTTGCAAACTTATTTGATGAAGCCAAATCATATTTAAATATTGATTATCTAATAGAACTGAAATGTTAGTAATTGTTTATCAAATCTTGCTATTCATTGAAGACAACAGACAATAAGGAATTTGAAAATTGTAACAGTGAGAAAAAGCTTTCTGGCAGATGCTATTTCCTTGACTGAAAACTAGGGACCATTAATAAAGTGAAATGTTTGCTAGGTTTCTGAAAATTTAGAACAATATCAGAGCTAAATAAAAGGAAAAGGGTATCTATTTCTAAGTTGAAACAGAATTTGGAATCAGATCATGGAAAAATTATACTACTTTAAAAGTGAAGAATTGTAGTTATATGTGAAGTATACCTTAATTTAAAAAATTGCAGTATTTTATTTAAAGTATAAATGTAAATATTTTCCTTACTTAATGTATGTTTAAGCATATTGTTATTTTATTATGGGTGTTATACGTTATAATGCAAAATGCAAACCCTCTTTGAAGTCCTTATTTGAACATTTTAAGTTGCTTCTAATGTTTTCCCTATTGTAGATAAAATGTTAAAATGAACAAGATGGTGCATTTACTATTTTCTTTGGGAGAAGTTTTCTTCATTTTTATATTCACTCAATGAGCATAACGGTCTCCAATGAGTTAGTATCCTAACATATGGCCAGATAACAATGAATAAATGTGGCTTGGTCTTTCTAAATGGTAAACCTATTATAGTTGGAGAGTCCCTCAAATGATATATGTGTGCATATGCTAACAAACCAAGACTTTTCCTTTCCTTCTCTTTATTTTCTTAAAAACATATTTCTTTGAAAAATAGTCTCTAGGCTGTTTTTATGGACCTCAGAATATCTATGTAGGACGCTGGGGAAACTGGAATCCTATTAATTTATTATAAATATAATAAAAATAGGAAAACACCTTTTGTTCTTTGTTCTGTTATTTTGTTCTTTGTTTTTACACAGCTATTGTGACCTTAGGAAATCTTTAGATACTTTTGCAATCTCTGATATATAGTAAACCATTTATATTTTCTCCTGTTTCAAAACCCGAAAGCCTATACTTTGAGATTTTGAGTGGGCAATTTCTGCACCAGCAATTTTTTTCTGAACTAATTATATTGAAAGCTGACTTTTCTCTATCCTCAGAAGAATTGCTACTAAACTTTATGAATTAAATTTAATACTACAAGCCCAAATACGTGTTTTTCTACTTTCTGCAGCCATAACAATATTGCTAGTGGTATTGCTTTGTGAGTCAAGCCTTAGGCTCTGAATGTCACTGTGTTTCTCCAGCTTAGAGATTTTTCATTTTCAATTAGACTGAAGCAGAGATACAATGCAGGTGGAAGAGCTTATTCAAAAGTAAAAAATATAACCACAATCTTTCTCTTCAAGGTGAAAAACTGTCTTTGCTGAGCTTTTCTGTTAACAATTGCTTTATACAAGGAATTGGAAAGGCTCCTCATTTTATTGTTTTTTAAAAAAATTTAGTTTCAAATAAAATATGTCTCATGTATTCTATAGGACGTTTAATTCTCTCTACACCATTATGGTGTCCAACATGTCAAGACACTCAACGTGCAAAAGTCTTGAGCTTTCTCTTGCTATTTGTCTTACTGCTACTGCACTGCCTTATGTAGGAAATGGAAATTCACTTTTTTCTTCTACATTCAAATCTTTGTTTTATAGAATGGGAAAGTTCATCCCAGGGAAGAATTCTTCACAAAGAATGGTGATATTTATGGTTTGTAAGAGCCTTGAATTCTTATGTATAACGGTGCATATGTGGGAATAGTAATGATAAGTTTCTGCAATTCAACATCAGGCACTCTGGCCTTGACATGAAGAACTTTGATAAACTTAGTAAGTACAGGTAGTAAGTTTATTAAGAAGGCTGGGGTATGAGGAGCGTGCTGAAGGGTTTAACATGTGAAGTAGTAGGACAAGGATGTAAATTGAGCCTGGATGTTGCTTATTGAGAAAATTTGGATTGTATCAGGTAAGATTTTTTTCTTTACTGTGGATGTAAGCTGATATACAAATCCATTTTACATATTTTCTGAAAGGAAACCCATTAGACATATTTTTAAAAGCTGTTTATCAAAATCAGCCTTAACTCATGATACTAAACAAAAAATCATTTCAATGGACAGTTGAAAGAGGAGAACTGTGTTCTTCATGCGTCTTTGCAGAGCTATTTAAGTGGATAAAAGTAATCAAAAGGAATTAAGAGGAACATACTGATAACAGAGATACACCTGGTGGTTAGGGTGCTTCAGTATTCTTTAATGTGAATATTGCAAAACTATATTTCATTTAAAAATGTATAACATGTGTCCACATATTAAAAATCAAGAATTTGATTTGTGAACTAAATATAGTATTTTACTTTATTCAGTGTTGCCTTTCAATCATGATTGTGAAGTTACTCATAACTGGGGAGTATACTTAGTACATGTAGAAGACATTCCCATGGATTGTCCAAAGTATGTTTGAAAAAAATTTTTTTGGGTTGCATGTAGGAATGTGTATATTTTTAAAATGAAATTTCCTTCTTTTATTATTTTTATTTTTAATTAAAATTATTTTCTATTAATATATGTATATATTTTTTAACAAACTCTAAATAAACATCTCCAGTCCCTGCTGAAGATAATGAAAAGCTTTAGCTGCCTTCCACAGGCTGCTGGATGGCAAATGCTACATGATTGGTGTATAAAATTTTAATTTCTTACATTTAAAAAATTACATAATGTTGTTGCTATTATTGATAAAGTTTACACTCGTTTAAATTTGCCAGTATGTTTTACCACTTTCTTTGCTCACTTTACTGATTTCTTATTTCTACTTCAGAATTTCTTCTTGCTGATACTGGCACTTTCCAATGAAGGTCTCTCAGCAATAAAGTTTTTGAGGTCTTCTGAATCTCAAGTGTTATTCTTGCCCTCACTTGAAAATGACAATTTGTTTATAAGCTACTTCTTGAACTTTCTTTGAAAATATTACTCCAGTGACCTCTGTTACTAAAATTTTTTCTGATGTTGGGATTGCAAGATATGTCGATCGGATTGTCCTTCATTGATAGGTAATGACTTTTCACTCTGGAAGCTTTTAGGAATTTCACCCTATTTTTTACTTTTATTGGTTTGTTTTACTAACAATATGCCTAGGCATGGATTTTTAAAGTCAATTTATCCTGCCAGGCACTCAGTGGGCTTTTCACCTGAGGTTTCATGTCCTCTTCAGTTTCATATAATTTTCTGCAATTGTCTCCTTATGTTATGCTGTAAGAGATTTTCTTGATTCCATCTTCCACTTCAGCAATTTTCTCTTGGTGCCCAATACACTACATAGTCTGTTTATTGAATGTTTAAATTTCAGTGATTACAATGTTGGTTTCTAGATTTCTCTTGCTTCATGACTCCTGATTTTATTTTATGAATCCTAATCCCACTTTTACATGTTTAAGGATCTTAAACACTTATGTTAAAAGTTATTTTTAGCGCAATGTCAACTATTATCTTTATTTTGCTGCAATACATTACATATATATATATATTTGCCTCAAATATATCGTTTCCATTTGCTGAACAAAATAACATATCAAAATAACACTTTGCTTTAGAAGATCGTTGGTCAAATTTTTGCTTAAAGGGTTAGGTGGGGCTCAGTGGTTGAGCGTCTACCCGTGAACCAAGAGGTCACCAGTTCCTAGTCAGGGTACATGCCCGGCTTTCAGGCTCAATCCCCAGTAGGGGGCGTGCAGGAGACAGCTGATGGATGTCTCTCTCTCATTGATGTTTCTATCTCTCGCTCCAACTCCCTTCCTCTCTCTCTCAAACCAATAAAAACATATTTTTTTAAAAAAGGTTTAAGTCCTCTAACCTTTGCATCCGTTTTCCTTGTGGGAAGCAAATAGATGTAATAATTTGTTACAACTGTTTCTTTTGCTGGTGCTAATCACACAAACATTTATATACACCTTTACCAGAAATAAAATAATAAGATATTTATTGCAACAAAATAAACATGTAGTGAATTCGGAATTTTCATGAAGAAATACCTCTCTCTAAAAATGATTCTAGATTGCTACTTAATTTTGAGGCTATAGGACAGAGAGAGCCTCCTCACGGAAAATGCCTCACATGAGGACAAGGGAATTGCTGAATTGTCACTACCCTGTCACTACACTGGGATGGATTACAAAATGAGGAAGAACACTACCTCAACTTGGAGTTATTTCTTGGTTGTGGGTAAAACATTTTTTGTTTATTGTCTTTAAATGTGGAATGTATATGTGGGTTCACTTCGACTTTTTTTATCTGAAGGAAAATACATCTCACAAAGAGAGGGCTAAAGTAGTGGGTGATATCTGAGTTTTGTTTACATGTAGCATGATGATAGAGAACAAAGTACTTTGGATTAGTCTTTTGGTTTCCTCATGTTCTGAAAGTTCTGCTTCATTCCTTTATTATTTATTGCTTATTTTATTTATTCATCCTTTTTAAAATCCTCACCTGAGAATGTTTTTTAAATTATTGATTTTAGAGAGGGAGAGGGAGAGAGAGAGATAAACATCAATGTGAGAGACAAACATTGACCAGTTGCCTCCTGTATGCAGCCCTACCAGGGATTGAACCAGGAACCTGGGTATGTGCCCTGACCGAGAATCAAACCCGCGACCTTTCAGTGCGTGGGATGATGCTCCAACCAACTGAGCCACACCAGCCATGGATATTGTTTATTTTAAAAGCATCAAAATTAGCTCTAGCTCAATGAACAGAGCCACTTTGGATCTCAGTACTAGTGTGTTCCTAAAACCCCTTCATCTAAGCCCTATGGAATGGATCTTATCTTGGTTGTTCAGTGTGGGATTTTGCTTGGTGCAGCTAGGGTGAACTTGGGCTCTATACTCTCTGCATGGGATAGGGACTGCGTTCTGTGATATGTAACAGATTCTGCTTCTCTCCCAGCCAAAACTGTGCACATGAGGCAGAGGTGGTTTTGGTCAAGAAGTTCCCAGCTTTAATAGTAGAGCCTGGTTTGAGCCACCTGCCTTGTAGCAATCCCATGAGACCATTGAGGCTATAGTCTCAACATTCCACACCCAGATCCAAATTCCTGGAGCCATGAGGCATAAGTATTTTTTTTATTGATTTCTTCTTTATTTTTAACTCAAGACGATTTTATTTTCTTGTCTTTGACTACAAAATACATATGTTTATTTCTCGATGTCTATATCCATTGTATTTAATCTATCATTTAAAGTGCTAGCTGCTGAGAGGAGGAGCATTGATCATGCTCTCAATAAGCCATCTTGATCTGGATACTCTCTTTTAATGGGCAAAATGAGTTCCATTTTCCTGTAGTAGTGCTGTTTGTTAAAAAAGGAAAAAAAAGAAAAGAAAAGACAGGCTTTTCCTGATATAAGTTAACTTCTTAGGAGGCATAGGATTTAAATTTGATAATAAAATAGACCCATTTTTCTCTGAAGATAGTCCAGTACCACATGTTCTCCTAGTGTGGAGATTTGACTGGGCCATAATTGTTGACATCGGGTAACTATCAGCTGGCTGTTTTAGGTTTGGCTCGAGAAATCGTAGTGGCCCCCAAGCCCTCTGAATGTGCATGTGTACATCACAAAATGCTCAGTGAAAGAGGGGAGCACTAGGACAGAGTATTTATATTTTTCATTAGTGGGAACTAATTCACTGGGAGTGGGACCGATTTACATTTTGCCCATTATGTAAAGCGTTTCATGTGGAAACATGAATGAGTTAATTGGCACCATATTTCTGATGTTTTCCAGCAGAGTTTAAGGGCCCTTTATAGATTGGATCCCTCGCAGCTGCCCTGTGACCCATCTTTTAAATCTGGCTCTACTTTCTTCTTCTGGTTTTAAGTCATTTTGCTATGAAGCCTACAGTTTAATGAAAGGAAAATATCCCCAGTAACTTGTGTCAAAATGGATGTGAAGAGTCTTTGAACTGCTGGACTGTCCTTGTAGTTTTTTTTTTTTCCTGGGTAGCCGTTGGTGTAATGCAATCTTTTCATTCTATTAATAATCTGTTATGCATGGTCACATCCCTGGTTAATTAGACTTACAGTTTTCAATTAGCAGCATTTTTTGATGATACATTATTATCCTTATTAGAGAGGTCGTAGACTATATTATAACAAAGACTGAAGACTCTATTGTCAGCATAATCTTGAAAGGACCATTTAACTTTATGAAATGTATCTGGCAAAGGAACTTCATACTTTATTTGATGTATAATTTGACCCCCATAAAGAACCAAATGATTCTCTTTCCCTTCCCTTTCTTAGAATAAAATATCCAGCACTTCAGATAGTATGAGTATTTCAGTTAAAATGAATAACATTGTCAGAAAATGAAATCTAAATTTTAAAAAATTGAGTAGATGAGCGGTCAGATCTTCTTATTCAGCAATTTATCATGTCTTTGGATGAAATTTATAGTTCTATGTGAAACTGATTAACTCCATTAGATTTTAATTATTGTTACAAAATCAATACTCTCATGAGCTTCAGGCAATTCCACTCACTCATCTGAATAAGGAGGTGGATTTGGGGGTGGACATAATCTCTTAGTTGACATTAAAACACTCTATTTAGTTTAGATGGTTGTAGTTCATTGTTTGTTTTTTTCTTCTGTTCAAATACAAAGAAATTAAAACCAATAGGGATCAGAGGAGATTTGTGATAGGTTTTTATCTAACCTGCCCAGCCTCTGTTGAACGATTGATTTTGCCTCCCTTTGTCTTCCCAACTCTGGAGACTGTAATGAGATCTGATGGTCTGAGAGCTTCGCCAATGGCCTCTGCAGTGTGGTGGGGAGGGTGGAGTCCAGTGTGGGTAGTTCTCTGTAGGTTTGCTTGCTTCATCCTAACTTTTAAGTGACACGGTCAACTTTAGAGAGAGATCAGCTGCACCATTGCTCTTTCAAGTTAAGTATCCCTAAATGTAATCATGATTCTGACTCTTATCACCACTTCTATCTGACTTCTATTAATTTTGCCTGTGTTTGAACTTTATATAAATTGAATCGTCATATGCATTTTTTCATGGCTGGCTTTTCCCTACCAGTTTTGTGTCTCTGAGCTCTTGTTGTATCTAGTCGGAGTGGCTCGTTCTTTTTCATTGTTGTATGGCAGAGGTTGACAAACTTTTCTGTAGAGGTCCAGACAGTAAAAAATTTCAGCTTTGGAGACCATGTGGTCTATGTGGCAACTCCTGAATTCCGCTATTGCTGTGCCAATGCAGCCATGGACAATACTGTCCATGGGCATAGTGGGATTTGACCCACAGGCTGTAGTTTGCTGACCCTGCTGTATAGTATTTGATTGAAAGACCACATGTATTTATCCATTCTATTGCTAATGGATGTTTGTTTTTTTTTGGTGTGGGGAACTTATGCATAAGGCTGCTGTGAACATTCTTATATGTATCTATTGTGCATATTTTTATGTTGTAAGAATGGTTGGATTATAGGGATGTATGTGTTCAGCTTGGACAGATACCAACACAACGTTTTCTGATGTGGCTATACCAGCTTATACTACTACTGCTCCAGATGATTTAATTTTTTACTGACACTTGGCATTATCATTTAAAAATACCCCAAACAAACAAACAAACAAACACATTTTGGCCATTCTAATGATTACATAGTGGTATCTTATTTCCTTATGATGAATAATGCTGAACATCTTTTCATATACCTATTAGGCAATTTGATATTTCTTTTTTTTTTTTTGGCACAAAATGCCTGTTCAGATTTTTTTGGATCCAATTTTTGAAAATTGAGTTGCCCATATTCTTCCTTATTGATTTGTAATATCTCTTTGTATATCATGGAAATGTGTTTTTGTTAAAAACACACATTGCAAATATCTTTTCCCATTCAGTGGCTTTTGTTTTTCACTCTTATAATGCTATCTTTTGATTTGTAGACTTTCTTAATTGTTGTGAAGTCCAGTTTATCAGCATTTTTCTTCATGGTTAGCTCATCCTGTGCCCTATATAAGAAATCTTTTCTCTGCCGTCCCCCCTCACCCCCACTCCTTCTGTTGTAGAGAAATACCACAGGAAGATTTTCAGACGGATCGGATGTTTTTCTGGTTTTGGCATTGTCATTTATGACCGAGAAGATACTTGCTTTGCAGTTGTTCAGCTTTCTCTTCTTATGTCCTACTCATTCTATGATTTTAAGGCCACATTTGGGAGTGATAGGAACTAATATTATGCAGTGCTTATCATTTACAAACCACATTGTAATACATGATCTCTTTTGGTCCTCACAACAATGCCCTGTGCAGTAGGTGATTAGTACGTCTCTTTAGCAGTGGAACAAACTCAGGCTCAAGAAGGCTAAGGGCTTTCCTCCAAATCATATTGTCAGCAGGTAACAGACCAAGGGCTGAAATCCTACCTTCCCCAGCATGCTTCCCCATCCTGTCCTTCTCCTGATAATGACCAGGCATAGGCTAGAAAACAAAGCTACAAATATAATTAAAACTGTTTACTCTCAAACAGTTCCAAGTTTAGTGCATTATATTGCATTGCTTTCCAGGAAGCAGGGTTATTTTTCAAAAATACCAAAATGTCCTCAAGCTTTAGCACAATCTGGAAAATAAAGATATGCGTAGACTAGAAAAGAGTATTAATCAAATTTGGAAAGTTTGGAGAAGGCAGAGCCAAGATTTACTCTATTTCCATTTTTATAGAAAAATGATTTCTAGTTTGTCTCCAGGGGAAATAGGACCAGTAATGTACGCTCACATGAAAATCCTCCTCTGCACAGCTCTTAGCAATTTAGGGAAACCTATGTTATCCTGACATTTTTCAAAATTTTTAATAAATATGTGTCTTTTCCTGTTAATTTATGTGCTTTGGGGAAAAAATGTACTTAAGTGAGAATTAGTGTCTCAGTGCTTTCATGAGGTGAGATGCATCCCAGAAAAGTATGTTTAGACCAGATTAGAAACAGACCCAGCCTCTGACCACAACAGACTTGCTCACGTGCATGTGCAGAGTGGCTCGAGGCTGGTCTGAGTCTCTCTGGGAGACAGTATCTCCTTACTCGTGTTGGGAAGCATGTGGGCACGCGTTCAGTGGTCACAATGGCCTGGATGCCCCCAGCGGCCTTGAAGTGAAGGGACTTAAATGCCATAGTAACAAGTTTTGTATTTTATTCTGCCCGCCAGGGTGTGTATTTGGAGGCTAAAATTATTGTTGGGGGAAAATTAATTGGCAAATATATGCCGAAGTAACAGTCTTCATTGTGGAATACAGCATATGTTATTTATGAACTGATATGTTTCGAATTCAGCCACACAAATATCTCCTAATTACATAAAATGATCTCTTATTTTAATCTGGATGTTGTTGTTGTTTTAACAGGTGTGTTTCAGCAGGGCACAGCCTGTAGCGATTTACATTACTACCATATTCAGTATTTGTGGCAAAGGAGGCACAACACTCTGAAAAAGGCGAGGGCTCACAGTACTTGAGTTTTGAAATCTCACTTAGACAAGTATAATGTACACAAGTTTCATGCTGCCAACAGAGGGTGGGTGGAACTGGGACCCGAGCCACGTACATCAGAAGCCCTCCACTTGCTCGTTGGTGGATCTCTCATTGCGAAGCTCTCCATTAACTTAGTGTTAATGCACGTAGGTATGTCTGTGTATGGCAAAACATGTTTGGGTTTAGCAATTGCATGTGTGGCCAATGTGGCAGAACATGATTGGGTTTACCAATTGCATGCATGGTCAATATGGCTTAATGATTTTGGGAATTCTTTAGTTCTATTACTGTTGCTTGGTTCTATTACTGTTGCTAGCTTACAATATTATCACCAATTCCTGTTTTCAGTGTCTATAGTAGAAATTATTTTTTTTAAAAAAGATGCTCTTTTTGAAAAAAATATTTTTATTGATTTCAGAGAAGAAGGGAGAGGGAGAGAGAGAGAGAGAGAGAGAGAGAGAAACATCAATGATGAGAGAGAATCATTGATCAGCTGCCTCCTGCATGCCCCATACTGGGGATCGAGCCCACAACCTGGGCATGTGCCCTTGACTGGAATCAAACCCGGGACTCTTCAGTCCGCAGGCCGATGTTTTATTCACTGAACCAAACCAGCTAGGGCTATAGTAGAAATTCTTAACATAAACTGAGTTTTGTTGCATTACAGAAAACATCACTATAGCTTTCTGTCAATTGTCCTTCCTTGTGCTTGGGGGTTAAGGTCTGGAGTAGGGAGTGCCAGTGACCTGAACTACCTGGATGCAATGGTGGGAGGTGGGGGCGGGGACTCAAGTCCTTTTCTGCTCTTAGTAACATTGAGAGGTCAATGACACCTCTGAATGATCTTTGTCCTGATGCGGTGGACTTGGTTTCCAGAGTTTCAATCTTCAACAGTGCTATGAGAGCAGAGCTTGGACTTAACTTTTGGGTTTGCACAAGTTTATAACATTGGTTACTTAGTCCCTGGGGAATGCCTCCTGCACGCCCCTAGGAGCAAAGACTTTATCATTTTTTTTTCTTTTTTTAGGCATATTTTTATTGATTTCAGAAAGGAAGGGAGAGAGAGTTAGAAACATCAATGGTGAGAGAGAATCACTGATAGGCCGTCTCCTGCACATCCTCCACTGGGAATTGAACCTGCAATCCGGGCATGTGCCCTGACCGAGAATCGAACAGGGACCTCCTGGTTCATAGGTGGATGTTCAACCACTGAGTCACGTACAGCTGGGCAAGACTTTATAATTTAAGTCTTGTCTCCACCATTGAGAAGCCTGTGATACTGGGCAAGTTAAATAACCTCTTAAGCGTTGGTCTCCTCACCTAGAAACAGGAGGTTAATAACAGTAGCTGCCAGAGGGTTAAATGATAGATTAAATTCTTGAGCAAACACTTAGCTTAGGATCTGGCAGTTAATAATTGCTCAACAAATGCTAGTTATTATTTCTAGTAAGTCTACTGGCTCTATGTCACTTATCCCCATGGCAGCGATGTCAGACATTATCATAGGTAGCGTTTTCAAGAGATAAATTGCATAGGGATTGCTCATCCTTAGAAATGCTGTGTAAGACTTGACTGATCTCCCTTTTAAGCCAAGAACTAGCCCAAAGCATGTGACTGAGGGACACATGGAATGTGGAAGGCTGTAATTCTCAATTAGAAGTTGAGACCCTTCTAACATGAGCAAAAAAGATAACCTGTGTGTTGATGAAGTGACATTGATTCAGCACAGATACCTGAACAGCTAGTAAATGTAATCAGATCTTATGCAAATCAAACTACCGGTGCAGCATTTTAATGACAACTCTCCTACCAGTAACATTTATTTCTGGATCCTGTTTAATCTCACTTAATGAGCCCAAGGTTTGCATTCCTCAAAAAGGGGAACTGTCAATAGGAACTCTTGAGTCCTACTTCAGACAACATCTACATCTGTTTCTTTGACTCAATACATATACATATATATATTTGAGGATCCAGAGAGATTGTGAGTTTCAAATAATGAGTTAAATGTACCTCAACAATTGCATAGGACTCACAGTTCAAACTCATTTGTAGAGAATGCTCGGAAAAGGTCAAGATGTTAGTGCTGATTTCTATGCAGAACTTAGAATTTCATTTGGCAATTTTAAAAGAAAAAATATGGCAATTGAGTTGAAATCAAAAGTCTTTTTATTTTGTTTTGAACATGTGATTATTAAATCATTAAATTTTTTAATGATTCTTAGGGAACTTTATTTATGTTTTTTTTTCATTTTTATTTTTATTTTTATTTTTTAATATTTTTTTATTTTTCGCTTAAAGTACACAATTCCACAGCATAACATCTGTACACTGTACTGTGTGTTCACCACCCAAAGTCTTAGGGAACTTGACAACATTTAAGTTCTCATCTCTTAGTTTTATTTAGTGACCAGAAAGTGGTAAAGACTTACATTTGTGGCAGGAAGTTGGAGAAGTAATTCACACCACATCTCTTTCTTATTGGCTTAAAATGGAAATTTGAGTTAAACTTTACATTAAGAGACAGCAGGTACTAGCCAGAAATTGTGGCTCGGTGTCCATCTATAAACTGGGAGGTCAAGGTTTGATTCCCAGTCAGAGCACATGTCCGGGTTGTGGGCTCGATCCCCAGTAGGGGTGGCCAATAGATGATTCTCTTTCATCATTAATGTTTCTATCTTTTTCTCCCTCTCCTTTTCTCTCTGGAAAAAAAATATATATATATTTTCTATATAATAAAAGCCTAATATGCTAAGTGTCTGGTCGGCCATTCAAACAATCACAGCGCAATATGCTAATGATATACTAAGGCCACTCAACTGCTCACTATGATGTGCACTGACCACCAGGGGACAGACGCTCCAACCAGTAGGTTAGCTTGCTGCTGAGGTCCAGCTGATCAGGACTGAGCCGGACACACCCTGGAGCCCTCCCTCAGTCCCTCCCCAGTTGGCCAACCTCCTGTGTCCCTCCTGGTCCCCATCATGCACTGGTGGGATCCCTTGGCCTGGCCTGCGCCCTCTCGCAATCCGGGCTGAGGGACTCCCCCCCCCCCCCCCCCGCAGTGCACAGTGCACAAATTTTGTGCACTGGGCCTCTAGTATGTGTGTGTGTGTGTGTGTGTGTGTGTGTGTGTATATATATATATATATATATATATATATATATAGAGAGAGAGAGAGAGAGAGAGAGAGAGAGAGATAGATCAGGTAATGACTGCATGAAGAGCCTCTTTGTGTAAACACATTCTTCCCCATTTAGAAAATCTGTATTATTTTGACCACTTGAAATAAAACTAGTTATTTTGATACAGAATTCTGAAATCTAAACATTTATGCTTTGAGCAAACCCTTTTGGACATTCTTAAATAAACTTACAAACTACTTTGGAAAATGTGAGTTTTTCGGTGTGCGTAGGTGACTATTCTGATTCAGAAGCCATTCTGCACACTGCAGAAATAATGCATTTAATAAGAGAAAAATGAGTGACACTTTCCATTTCTTATGTGAGATTAGCCAAGGGTTAGTGTGAAAAATTGTTTCTGAGGAGTATTTTCATGGGAAGCAGAATAACTTGGTCTCTGAATATTCAAGGTGATACGCTGCAAAGCCAAAAAAGAATCTACCGTTTCAGAGCAAATGTGTGCCAGGTCATTCTCTTAACCTTGGTGAACTCCAGCATACCGGGGGCAATGTGATAATTAAAAACTCATTTCACAGCAGCTGATTAAGCTTTGATTCACAATTACACTGTCTTTCAAAAGTCTCCTCTATCTGAGCATTTTGAAAATATGATGGCTTCATTATTTGTTATATTTCCAAAGTTAGAGCTTCAAAGGAGTGGAAGAAACTTTCCCAATCATCTAGAAAGTTATGAATAATACATGCATTCCCAGGATTTTAAATTAAAGTAATTAGACCACATTAGAATCTTAAAAAAATTAACATCCATGTCAATGTGGAGAAAGATGCCCTTCATTAAATTACATCTTCTTCCTGTTCAGCATTTTAAATGGCCACTTTTAATGTAACATTAAAAAAATAATGACGGTGATTAAGATAATTTTAAAAAAGTAAATGTTAGAAAATTCAGACTATAACATTTCCAGAGTGTCATTTCAATAATTTTTCCCCCTAAAAACTGTTTGGAATTAACAAAGTAGTATTCTGAAATATATACCAACTTTTTGGGTCCTAGTTGACAAATGTAAACAGGAGATTGATGCTTAACTGAGGACTTAATGACTTCGGTATGGGCAGCAGGTAAGTAAAATTTGCAAACCAGTGCTTCCTAGATTGTGAGATACAAACATCTAAGAATAGAGTGTGGAAACAGTATGGCTTAATGAGAAGCAACTTTCCAGATAAAGGTGAGAGGCTAAATATGAAATCCGGGAGTGCTCATTCAGAAGACCTCCAAATTCAGAAAAATGGTAGCAAACCATGAAAGATGGAGGTGGGTCCCATGAAGGAAAATGGAGGTAGAGAGGAAGTCCTGTAGCTTCAGTAGCACAAAGTCATATTTCTATTTTAATTAAGCATATTCTATATGCACAGACTATATACATAGTCATACTAAATCTCTTTTTAAAAAAATATTTTTATTGATTTCAGAGAGGAAGGGAGAGGGAGAGAGAGATAGAAACATCAATGATGGGAGAAAATCATTGATCGGCTGCCTCCTGCATGCCCCCTACTGGGGATTGAGCCTGCAACCTGGGCATGTGCCCTGACCTGGAATAGAACCGTGACCTCCTGGTTCATAGGTTGATGCTCAACCACTGAGCCACGTCGGCCAGGCTATACTACATCTTTCTTGCATGAACTCTGCCTCTTAGGTAATTTTCCCAAAGAGTTACCTCTATGGTTGTAATGGAAGTCAAGGGAAATACAGAACTGATTTTATCCTATAGTGTAATTTTACCTGTTAGCATGAAAACAAACTGCCAATGATGCTGGTACAGGGACAGCACTCTGAGTGTCACTGGGCTAGAGCAATGGGTTTTAACTTTAGATTCACCTGTGCTTTAACTCTGGCCATTTTGATTTAATTGGGCTTTAAAAGGATTGAGAACCACTGAGCCTGAGGATCACTTATAATCAGGCGCAAATGAATTGCGGGGAAACCTACTCACTAGCTTGACGCTTCAGGTGACATCTGCCTCTGGCCTGCCCCTGCACAAGTTGGCTATGCAGGATGCTTCCGGGTGATAGTCTGTTTATCTGGAGCAGATGGTCTTGGATGGCCAGTTTATGCCAAATGGTGGTTGTTTGCACTTGTCTGGATGTACAGGATTGTGGGCATTGGGTCTGTCTGTGTATCTAGGGCTGTCAGGGTTTCCAGAAGGGTTAGGCCTTCCCTTGATGGGTCTGAAGGGGTTTGGTGACCCGTTCATCAGGCCCTTGGGTAAAATGTTGTATTCCTTCAGCGTCTTGCAACTCTGCAAAGACCTGCATTTTGTTCTGTTTCTCCTGTGGAGAGTGAGAGTGGAGGCATCTAGTTGGTACCTACTTCCCCACCAAAGTCCTCAAAACTTGGTGGTTAGCCCCCTGAGAAAGCCAGTTAAGCTTAGGAGAAGGATGCTCCCCAGAGCTAGATGAGGGGAGGTTTTCTCCAGCCCACACCTCGGTTCGGGTTCCTTCCCTCTTCCCCTTCCTCTTAGCAGCGCACCCTGACCCAGCTGTGCCATGACTGGGCAGGGTGTGTGTGTGGGAGGGAAGCTCCTGACTGCTGAGCAGGACAGCCACCCTCTCCCACCTGAGCTGGGTGTAGAGAACGTACTGAGGATGTTCATGAGAAAGCACAGGTTGCACCGGTTCTGTAACCAACCAGCCCATTTTGCTCAGGACAGTCCCAGTTTTAACACTGAAAGTCCTGCATCTTAGAATCTGAGTCATCCCAGGCAAAGCAGGGCTGTTGGTCACCCCATATGCAAGCCTCAATCTAGCCCCCACCCTGTGCTTAGCCCTTCTTCATCTGTAAAATGGGGATAGTAATATGGGTTACCGTGATGATGAAATTACAACATGCAGAGCGTTAACAGTTCCCGGCACAGTTACCACGTAGCAAATGGTGTTTTCTAGTTCCATTTCCCAGGCACATCTCCACTGCCTGTACATACAGTACAATGAGATATTTTGAGAGAGAGAGAGAGACCATAGTCATATAACTTTTATTGCAGTGTATTATAATAATTGTTCTATTTTATTATTAGTTACTATTGTTAATATCTTACTGTTACTAATGTACTAGTATATATTAAACTTTATCATAGTTCCAAGAACATTATGTATAGGAATAAACATAGTAGATATAGAGAGAGTTCAGTATTATCCACAGTTTCCGGCATCCACTGGAGGTCTTAGAAAGTATCCCCCATGGGGGGACTACTGTAGTCTGTTTTCTTCATTCCTCTACCTCAGTTGAATACCTAGAATTTGACTAAGCACATATATTGACATGGAAATTGCTCCCACAGTAAATGTATCAGGCTGCCTTTATTTTGATCACAAATATATAAATCACAAGATGCCTCTTAAAGTTCATCTTGGGGAACAATATAACACAGTCTATGAGCAATTTAGAGTGATTTACAATCATCTCTTTAAAGCAGATCTAAGGGAAGTAAAAAAATAGCTTTTTGGTGGGGTTTAAATGAGTTATTTACTTTTTTTTAAATAACTAACTCAGGTGGTTAATTTGCATGGATTTGAAAGCTGGCTTCTTGCCAGTTAACTTTAAAAAAATTTTAAACTGGGATATAAAATTTAATTTACTTAAGATTAATTTTAAAAAGGAGGAAAATCTGCTTTTGACATAATTTTTGGAATAACTTGGAATTAGAGAATGTTTTTAGAGCTCTTTAAAACATAAAGCTTTGAGAAAACATCTAGCAGTTACTGATATTAGGAAAGTAAAATCATGTGCAAAGTGCTTCCAATCAATTATTGATAAATGTCATAAGGTCAGCCAAGCTATGTGGTCCTGTTTCTGCCCTTGAGGAGTTTTCAATAAAGTTGTGATGATTTATATGCATAAAAATTAAATGATCAGGCAGCCTCTGGAAAGTAAGTGCTCAATAACTGGAAAAGAAAGTAAATGCATTAATGATGATTAGAGTGCGTTTTTTAATTATTAAGTTCAAATGACACTTCAGATCAAATATATACTAGTCATAGGTCACCAAGGTTCTATGTTAGAGGTGACAAAGACTAGCAGAGAGGGAAATCCTTCTGTAGGTATAATGACTGTTGGTTATTTTTACTGAAAGAACTTGGGTGGATTTCAGTTAGGAAAGTGTTTCACTGCAAACAGAAGCAAACCACACTGCAGCCAGATGAACAGAAACAGATTTTAATTATGTGTGTGTGTGTGTGTGTGTGTGTGTGTGTGTGTGTTGTACATAATCAGAGGTCTAGACCAGTGGTCGGCAAATTCATTAGTCAACAGAGCCAAATATCAACAGTACAACGATTGAAATTTCTTTTGAGAGTCAGATTTTTTAAACTTAAACTATATAGATAGGTACAATGTTATTAACTTAATTAGGGTACTCCTAAGGCTTAGGAAGAGCCACACTCAAGGGGCCAAAGAGCCGCATGTGGCTCGCGAGCCGCAGTTTGCCGACCACGGGCTAGACAGAGGCAGGCCAAGGCTGGGGCAGCTGCTTCATGACATCAAAAATATCATCAAACACTCGGGCGTCTTTATTGCCGTACTTCCTCCTTCTTCTCAGCTGGAAGACGGCCACTGCAGCTCCAGCCATCATATTCAAATACACGAAAGTAGAAAGGGAAGGCCGAAGGCCAAGAGCTGAAGGGGCCCGTCAGCAGGCCTCTTAAAAAGCTTTCTCCCAAGTCCCACCCGGTAGCATCTGCTTGCAGGTCATCGGATAGAGCTGCGCCAAGAGGTCACCCATAGGGCAGGGAGCATGAGAAGGCGTTCTGACTTTCCAGCTGTGGGGTTGAGAAAGTAAAGGAGAAGGGAGCTGTGAACGGCTTTGTGAAGTCAGTACTAACTGTCTGCCCTCATGACTCTTCAATCTCATTAAGTTTGGGAGAACATATACTGTCTGCCTGAGACAGACATCCTGGTGTCCCATCAATTTTAGCATTTATAATGTTTATCTTTTTGTTGCTGTTGTTTAAAATGAAATCTTGTTATTGTTAGTTACCTTAAAATAAGTGGGAAAGTGATAAGTAGATTTCCATTTTGTGTATTCAGATCCTTCCATGGTCTTGTCTGGAGCTGTATGAGCCTCTGAGCAGGGAGTGGGCAATGTGACCAGTATTTCCCTTTTGAGACCAGCACACAGGTGCTCAATGACAGCAATGAGCTCTCCTTGGCCACTAGTGATGAGGGACTGCCAACTCCTTCCAGTTCTGAGTAGTGGTGGAGAAATGTCTGGTGTTGCTGCCCCTTCAGGCCACGTGGTATACAAGCCAGTTGTGCAGTGGCCAGGGTTCCGCCTGTGACACATGAAGCTGCCAGTCTGTCATTCAATGGGATCCATGGGGAGTTACGGGTCAGGTGTTCATGGAATGGACGCCGTAAATAGGGGACATGCACAGAGAGAACAGTCTGAATGCTCTTGCAGAGTGAATGTGCCATTCATTTGATTAGTTTGGGTTCTCTCAGAGGCAGACCTGAGACAAGGGTTAGAGTGAAAATACTTGATCTGTGGAGTGAAGGTAATGTCAGTAGTGAGGAAGGGGACCAGGGGGAGGAAGAGGGTCAGTGAAGGGTGCACAGTGAAGTCATTTACCACAGTCCCTGACTGGAGCTTAGTCCTGTGGAGAAACTCTGGGAAGTGGTACAAAACACACATTTCAGAATGATTGCACTGAAGGGGCACAGTGTTGGGGGTATTTCTACACCTACTCTGAAGAGTTGTTAGTGGGGGCTGCCCCTGGGGAGGGAGGTATTCATTGCTCAGCGCTTCCCGCGCTGTGCACAGACAGTACAGTTGTCCCAGTTCCGAGGGTGGGGGAGGGGAAGGAGCTGTTCCTTGGCAGGAAGTTGGCTAGCGGACACTGATAGGTCTGAGGGATATTATTAGGTCACTGATGATGTCTGCTACAATAACTATTTATCTTATTAATTTAATAATGCTTTAAGAAATTTTGTGACATATCTTTTAGTCAACAATGATTTCAATGGGATGGAAGTACATGCATCATAAAAACTACTAAAAAATATTTTAAGAAATTTCATAATGAGTGGGTAATATTTACCACCCACCATAGGCACCATAAGGTACCGCTGACCACATGACTGCCAGAAGACAGGGAAATGCAAATTAAAACAACAATCAGCTACTTCTACCTATTAGAACGGCCAAAATTCAGAACAATGACAACGCCAAATGCTGGAATGGACGTGGAGCAGCAGGAACTCTCATTTATGGCTGGTGGGAATGCAAAATGGTACAGCTACTTTGGAAGGCCATTTGGTAGTTTCTCATAAAATTAAACATATTCTTACTGTATCATCCAGCAATCATGCTCCTTGGTATTTACCCAAAGGGGTTGAAAACTTCTGTCCACACAAATACCTGCCCATGGATGTTTGTAGCATAGTGGTTGCTCTCATCACAGGGATCGGGAGTAGAGGAAGGAATGTAATTACTGGAAGAGAATATGGAGTAGCTTTTGGGGTGCTGGTACTAGTCTATTTCCAGATCTAGGTGCTGGTTATAAGTGTGTTTAGTTTGTGGAACTTCATCAAGCTATGCATTTATGATATGTGCACCTTTATGCATATTTCTCTATTTAAACAAGTTTAAGAACAATAGTGATCACAAAACAGTCTGCAAACAAACATCACTCAGCAAAAGATCTTCACTAGCAGGTGTAGGATGAGCTCAGCCTCCAGTTTTAAAAATGTACCATTTGGAGATTAAAGCAATGCTTCTCAAGGAGTAGTGTGCTTTAAATTGTTTGGCAATATTATTATTATTTTCATTGCAGGGAAAAAACGATGTTGAATTTCCTGAATAATTTCCTAAATAAAATAATGAACTTAAAAGACCTGTAGTTATCACACAAAGATAGAATAAGAAAATAACATTTTTTTTTGTAAGAAACCTGATGTACACAAAATGAAACAAAATAAAATACTAGATTGTCAATAAGTTCTTTCTCTTTTTATTGCCCATCATCAATCAGATTGTGGACATGTCTGAGCCTTTGAACATTTGCTTTTAAATCAACGTAAGTGTCTCACAGTGACATTAAGCATTTTATAAATAAGTACTCTAACTCTTGTTGCATATTATTCTAAATCAGTTAAAATCCTTTAAGCAAAATATTCAACACACTTAACACCAAAACTTCAGCTTTCTAAGCAAATTTCAATAACGGAAAACACTTAAAAACAGGAAGACATTGAAAGTTATCCCTAAAAAGCAAGAGAGTAACTAAATAACATAATCAAAACTAGTGGTTTCAAATTTTAATTTTGAAATTTTGTAATAATGATTGGCAATATCTCAATTTCTTGAGAGAATTTTCATGGCACTCCATTTTCAGCAGGTTAAATTTATATATTGGATCGGGATGAAATTGAGAAGATCTAAGGTTTTACCTCATTTAAATGAGTCAGAAACAGAAAAAAGAAATAATTTGTACTCTGCATGAAGGAAAAAAACACACACACACAACCAGTACCTTTTAAAATATGTGGGCTAAAATTTTTATGCAATGCATTTCAATTGGAAAAACAATTAGAATTTAGATTATCTTCCACTTAGCAGACTTTGCTCTGAGCTTATCAGGTACCTCAGCCTTTTTAGAGAGAATATAATCTCAATTTAAAAATATGCTTTATATAGAAGAATCATTTGAAGCTGTCAAGAAGTTTAAATTTATTAGCCATCAATGCAAATTTAACAGATTTACAGGTAATGTTATATAAACTTAAAAGCAATAAGCTCACTTTAAAAAATATATTTTTTAGAAAAAAGTAACATGGCATTATTATAAACAGATATGGCCAAGAAATAGAACGAAGTTAATATGTATGAAGTGCTTTAATATATAGGTTGGGGCAAAAGTAGGTTGACAGTTATGAGTATGTAAAAGAATTTATTCTTTTATTATTTTTATTTTAAAATGTTTATTGTTGAAAGTATTACATATGTCTTTTTATCTTCCCCCATTGACCCTTTCTAGTCCTTTCCCCCAGGCCTTCACCACATGATTGTCTGTGTCCATGGGCTATGCATATATGCATACAGGTTATTTGGTTAATCTCTTCCCACCTACCCACCCACCCCTGCCTTCCCTCTGAGATTCGGCAGTCTATTCCATGCTTCTATGTTTCTGGATCTGTCTAGACAATTTATTCTTATATTATGATTTATTAATTATTGTGTTATTTTCCATACAAACAACTGTAAATCTACTTTGCATAATCCCGTATATACAAGTAGATATATACATATAGGTAATAATTTTTTTGAAATAATTTTGTGTTTGAGAATAATTTTTGATAACATTTTATAGGACCACTAACATAATGAAGCCAATATTTTGGCCATTAGCTATGCTAAAAATTATATAATTACTTTAGTACCCATTTTACTATCAACAGTGTCCTAGACTTGACAGTGTATTTCATTGTCAACCTATTTAAACTTCACCCAGAAAAAGCTTAGTGTTCACAATATGACTTCCTCATCTAGCAGTATCTTATCTGCTCTCAATAGTGATTATGGGCAACATGTTAAGATCATATACTATTCCATTATATATGGCTTCTTAAAATAAGACTGAATTGTTTTTCAGGTAAAGCAGAAATAAATATTTATTTTTGACAATTGTGTTAAAGTCCCTGACTCAATTCAAACATCTGTGCCATCTCTGCATCTGGTTTTATTGTTTATTTATTACTAGAGGCCCGGTGCACAAAAATTTGTGCACTGGGGGGGGGGGGGGATCCCTCAGCCCGGCCTGTGCCCTCTTGCAGTCTGGGACCCCTCAGGGGATGACCACCTGCTGGCTTAGGCCCGCTCCCTGGGGGATTGGGCCTAAGCTGGCAGTCAGACATCCCTCTGGCAGCCCGGGAACCAGGAGGTCACAGTTCAACTCCTGACCAGGGCACATGCACAGGTTGTAGGCTTGATCCCCAGTGTGGGGTGTGCAGGAGGCAGCCTAGCAATGATTTTCTCTCATCATTGATGTTTCTATCTCTCTATCCCCCTCTTCCTTCTTCTCTGAAATCAATAAAAATATATTTTAAAAAATTATTTACTATCTAGCCTTTTATAGAAAAAGTTGGCCAATGCTTGTTCCATATCTTAAATAGAAGCAGAAGTCCCCTTGATACTATTTAAAATGTTGCTGCATCCTGGGATGCAATTTCATACTTTGAATTTGACCTACTATATCTCTTAGAGGTGAGAATAACTATTCTCTATTCCACATTGCTTATTTTTTACTAGTGCACATGTTTTGTGTTTGTTCAGCCAGACTCTCAGATCTGAATATTTGTTTGGCAAATGTAGGTCTTGTTTTATTGATGTTATTATTTTTTTTTTAAGAGAGGAAGGGAGAGGGGGAGAGAAAGAGAGAGAGGTGAGATGTAGGAGAGAAACATCGATGGGCTGCTTCCTGCGTGCCCCCCTACTGGGGATTGAGCCCACAACCCAGACATGTGCCCTGACTGGGAATTGAATAGGCAACCTTCTGGTACACAGGATGTTGCTCAATTGAGCCACACCAGCCAGGGCGTTAGGTCTGGTTTTTTAAAAATGTGTGTTTGATTATGAAAATGATACTCTGGACTGAACTTTGAGTTGTTTTTCTAATGATATTGTTGAGTTTGCAGTGATCCATTTCTCCTTATCCTCCTAGAGACCAAGGCCTCCCTTATAAGGCCTCTGATAGAGGTTATTGTGTTATTGGATCTATTTGATAAAAGAAAAAAATAAATACAACTTTCATGCAGTTCATAATTTATATGCTTAATGAACCTGACCATATTATGTTTGTGATTTCTTTGACTGTATTAGCCATGCCTATCAATAAATGTGAATTTGTAACTATTTTAAGATCATTGCCAGGAGGTGAGAAATATAGTAGTCAATATTTTCTTAAGTTTTAGCTGTTCTAACTATAAGCTCATTTCAAAATAAACAAATCTATCAAAAAGTACAAAACAGATTTTTATCCCTTACTTTGTTAATGTGGTGAATCGTGTTGCTGATTTGTGGATGTTGAATCATCTCTGCATCTTGAATAAATTCCACTTGATTATGGAGTGTGATCCTTTTACTCTTTCCTTGAATTTGGTTTGCTAATATTTTGTTGAAGATTTTCACATCTATATTCATCAGGGATATTGGTCTATTATTTTCTTTGATTTTGGTGTCAGGGTAATGCTGGGTTCGTCAAATGAGTTTGAAAATGTTTCCACCTCTTCTATTTTGGAAGAATTTTGGAAGAATTTGAGAAGGATTGGTATTCACTTTTCTTTAAATATTTGGTTGAATTCACTAGTGAAGCCATCTGGCGATGTTTTGATTACTGATTCCATTTCTTTACTCGTAATTGGTCTCTTCAGATTTTCTACTTTTTCATGGTTCAGTCTTGGTAGGTTGTATGTATCGAAATATTTATCCATTTCTTCTAGGTTGTTCACTTTGTTGGCATATAATTGTTCATATTAGTCTGCTGGTATCCTTTCTATTTCTGTGGTTTTGGTTGTAATGGCTTCCCTTTTGTTTCTGATTTTGAGTTTTCTTTCTTTCTTTCTTGGTGAGTCTAGCTAAAATTAGTCAATTTTGTTTGTTTTCAAAATGCCAGCTTTTGGTTTCTGCACTCTTTTCCTTTCTGTGTGTGTGTGTGTGTGTGTGTGTGTGTGTGTGTGTCTATTTCATATATTTTCCACGGTGATCTTTGCTATTTCTTTCATTCTAACTTTGGGCTTCATTTGTTCTTTTATTTTCTAGTTCCTCGAGATGCAACATTAGGTTACTTGACATATTTCTTGTTTCTTGATGTAGGTATTTATATTATGGACTTCCACAATTATTCTTAAATTCAGTGACTATTTGGACATACAGGCTGTATGGAAAGGTGGGTGTGCCTAGTGGTTTGTATGTGGGATGCCCTGGGTAGAGGAAGCTCCTAGGAGCCAAGCTATTGCGTGGCTCTCTTTAGGTCATAAGCAACCTTGTTCATGTCTCAGCATTAGCTGGAGAGATTAACATTCATTGCCAGCACCGTCATGCCAAGAGAAATCCTGGCTGGCCCTATGGGAGATCAGATATATATTCCATGTTCTTGATGACAAAGAAACCCCGATCTTGTTCCATGGACTGTCCCTTCCCTTTTTCAAGTGTGTGTTCGTATTTCCCAGCAATTGGTCTTATATTCTACTTTGAAACTTGCTGCCCAATTCTCAGTGAAGTTCTACTGCCAGGAGCCTGCATGAGGCAAAATGTTGATTTAGCTCATAGGATGCATTGAGCCACATTGCCATGGTAACCAGCAGACAAACCTGAGAGAAACAAGGCTGCAGAAGAACTGTAGCCATCACCAAACAGCAAATCAAAGAGAAGTGTCTCAGGAGAGATTTCAAATGATCACACGTTTGTTGTTCTTGCAACCAAACCAGACTGCAAGGAAAATGGTACCATAGGCACTGGCATCTTCAGGTCACAGAGTGATGGAAACTTGCCTGTGCTCCTCTGGGAATTCCCTAGAGCCACCTGCTGCCTTAAGTTATATTGAAATAGGTTCGAGATTGACCTTTTCCTTAGAGTTATCACCAAATCTATAGTAGTGATAACTATATACTAGCATAATGCTCTACAGCTCAAGGTATTTTACAGGTAGCAAGGCAATATCTTCAAGGGATTGCCTCTACTTATTGCCTATGTATTTAGTTTTCTTTTTTGCATCCTCTTTAATATAAGCAGACTTATTTCAGTAATCCTTCATGCAAGTGGAGCATAATGTTTATTTGCAAACATATGCAAATCATGTTACTGTAAACGGGGTTCCTCGAGTAACAACTGGTAACATTTGTTTGCTCATGAAGAAAGTGCTCAAGGTTACAAAGCTATGACTTCAATTTGCTGGGGAAATAGTTGCAGAAATCCTTTTCTACTTTTAAATATGCTGAGATGAAGCTTGTTCAATTTTGGAGACAGGGAGACAGGGAGAAAGGTGATAAGTGAAGACACAGCATCATGTGAATAAAATTCTGGTTGCCTTTGTGAAGAGAGCAGCTCGACCTTCTTTTTGCCGTTGGTCCAATCTGCAAAGGTGTCTGCATTTGTATTTTTTAAAAATCATATCTGTTCTGCATTAATTCATATTTCTGAATGGCATATGCTGGAGGCTGGCCTGACTCACCTTTGTTTTATTAAAGGTGTATTTAAGGTCAATGACCACTAACTGCATTGTTAAATATTGATTTAGCCATTTGAATTAATGTAATTTTCAGTTCTTTCCCTACTTAATGTACACCAGCACCCCGGTGACCCAGTCAGACAGAAGATCAATATGTGGGCACTCAGCTTATACTGAAGCTGGGTTGACTGCTTTCTGTGCTTGCTTGTTATCCTGTGGAAGCTGAAGTCTTCAGGATAATGGCCCATGGCTTATCTACCAACCTCCTGCAAAACTTCTGAGTGCTTTTATCTCTTGCAGAATGTTTCTGACCTTCTTAGTGATCAGTGTTTCCCAGTGTTCTAAATGATAGGTTTCCCTTGTGGAGGAAAAAGCAGTATCAAGAAAGCAAAAAAACCAAAACAAAACCCTGCAACATTCTAGCAGCAAGGTCAACACTACATGGATTCGTGACATTTCAGAACTTGAAACAAGCTTTAAAATGACTTCATTCAGCACTCTCATTTTATGGATAATGAAACTGAGAGTTTAAATGACTTTTCAAACTTCTAGGGTCAGAACTAGAATCATGGTCTTCCAAGTATTCTTGTTTTCATTGTACTTACTGGCCTCTAGTCTCGTGTCTTCCTGCAAACTGAGGCACAGGAAAGGAATTTGGTGACCATATTCATTAAAAATGTCATTGCATCAGGCCAAAGGGAGCTTGGTATTAAAATAATTGATTTTGGCAGAGACCAAAGAGCTCCCACACTGATACTGCCTTCCTAATATGCTAAGTGTCCGGTTGTCTGGTTGGCCGTTCAACCAATCAAAGTGTAATATGCTAATGATATGCTAAGGCCGCTCAACTGCTAGCTATGACATCCACTGACCACCAGGGGGCAGACAGTCAACCGTTTGACCAGTCGCTATGATGTGCACTGACCACCAGGGGTCAGATGCTCCGACCGGTAGGTTAGCTTGCTGCTGGGGTCTGGCCGATCGGGACTGAGTGAGATGGGCTGGAGATGCGCTGGAGCCCTCCTGTGGTCCCTCCCCGGCTGGCCAACCTCCCACCTCCCTCCCTGGACCCCATCATGCACTGGTGGGATCCCTCGGCCTGGTCTGCGTCCTCTCGCAATCTGGGACCCCTGAGGGATGTCAGAGAGCTGGTTTCAGCCCAACAGCTGAACGACCAGTTGCCATGATGCGCACGAACCACCAGGAGGCAGACGCTCAACCCAGGAGCTGCCCCCTGGTGGTCAGTGTGCTCCCATAGGGGGAACACTGCTCAGCCAGAAGCGGGGCTCATGGCTGGTGAGTGCAGTGGTGGTGGCAGAAGCCTCTCCTGCCTCCGCAGCAGCGCTAAGGATGTCTGACTGCCGGCTTAAACCTGTCAGTCGACATCCCCCGAGGGCTCCCAAACTGCGAGAGGGCACAGACCGGGCTGAGGGACACGCCCCCCTCCTCCCCCCAGTGCACGAATATCATGCACTGGGCCTCTAGTCACTAGATAGCACTAATTGGCTTCAGTTATTCTAATTTCATATTGATGAGGCTCAGGGCAGGCCACACCAAAATATGCCACTTTGGCATGTTGTTTATTTTGAATTAAAGTTATTTGAGAAATAGTTGGTACAAGAAGAACACTCTGAGTTTCCTTTTAAAGCAGCAATTAAATCTCCCATGGGAAGGTACCTCCCGACGCCAGAAAGACAGATAGCCAGAGGTAGGGAATTCAGGGCTGAAAAAGCTGTGTAAACAAACTTTGTTACTTCATTAATTTGCTACTCAAAGCCCAGATCCCTTTAGTCTGTCAAATTTTCACAAATAATTGTCATTTCATCTAAAAGGATATATGAAGAGCCTATCTAGGTCACTTCTTAGGTACCATACCTGTAGAGCCTCCATATGTCTGAAATGAAATTTGTTTTTCTCCTGTTAACCGGTCTTACGTCAATTTAATTCTTAGACCAGCCAGAAGAAGCTAGAGGAGTAGAGAACAATTTTTTCCTTCTCAACAATATAAAGATAGAAGAAAACACTATGATATTGAGATCATAATCAGCCTTCATTCAAACCTAGAGATGCTAAAGGGCTATGTTTGCCACCATATCCAAAAGGTCTGCCCAAGAACACAGCAAACATTTGAGAAAACAGAACCAAGAGATGGGAAGACAGAGACTAAGCTCTGGCAACATGAAGTGTCTGGGTTTAGTCATGCCTGAAACTAGTGCTAACCCTGAAAGTTCAGTTTATGTAAGTCAAGAAATTTCCTTATTTACTTAAGTTGGGTTTTTTTGTTTATTTTTTGAAAACCACAACCAAGAATCTCAACTTCCTGGCTAATACATAAGCTGAGTTGGGTATTTGAGAAATACCTGGACCTTGATGGTTGTAGTGTCAAGCTTCTAAGTCATAAAATAGTTTCACAGAAATTTCTTATAACACGTCTACAGAGCGTCGGCCTGCGGACTGAAGGGTCCCGGGTTCGATTCCGGTCAAGGGCATGTACCTGGGTTGCGGGCACATCCCCAGTGGGAGATGTGCAGGAGGCAGCTGATCGATGTTCTCTCGCATCGATGTTTCTAACTCTCTATCTCTCTCCCTTCCTCTCTGTAAAAATTCAATAAAATATATTAAAAAAAAAAAAATAGTTCACAGGAGATTTCTTATAGCACGTCTCCCTGTGTTATCTCAAATAAATGGAGAGGAAATGGCAGTAAACATATTTCTTTTTTTTTTTTTCATTTTTTTTTTTAAAATATATTTTATTGATTTTTTACAGAGAGGAAGAGAGAGGGATAGAGAGTTAGAAACATCGATAAGAGAGAAACATCGACCAGCTGCCTCCTGCACATCTCCTACTGGGGGTGTGCCCGCAACCAACGTACATGCCCTTGACCGGAATCGAACCTGGGACCCTTCAGTCCGCAGGCCGACGCTCTATCCACTGAGCCAAACCGGTTTCGGCAACATATTTCTTTCTCTCTCTCTCTCTCTCTCTCTCTCTCTCTCTCTCTCTCTCTCTCTCCTGAGTTTGGAAGTAGACAAACACAGATCTGTAGTATAAACATTATAAATTAGCATTTTATTTTCAAAGCCCTTAGGTAATGTGAATACTTTCTAGTGTTTAAAAATACCTTAATGATTGTAGGTAGTTCCTTCATGTAAAAGCCATAGTTAACAAAGGGTTTTTTTTTGGCCAAAATGTTCACTTTACAAAAAGTTGTTCTAATCCAAAATTGAAATTGATTCTGCATTTAGAAAAGAAAGCACAGAGATTGAAATTATAGACTTCTAGCACTGAAAGAGGAACCTTACAGATGGGTCCATGACTCTTAATTCACAGGTTTCACCGAGACGCAAAGGGTCCGGGTGACGGGGCCTTTGCTGTCCAGCTTGTCTAGCTGTGGAGCTGACACTACACCCCGTCTCCAGCGGTGCACTTTCCCCGCTCTTTCTCATGCCCATGAACTTGCTAGTCTTCCTCCTCCTCCTTGGCAGCATGCTGGGAGACACTTTCCACTACTGGGCAGTCTGAGGTCAGAAACCTATGTTTCCATGACGGTGGCACTATTTATAGACAACCACAGAGGTAATTTAGCTTATGCCCACATTCTCTAAGTGCAAGCACTCCAGTCTTGGTAGAGCTAAGGAATGTAATTAGAAAATAGAAGTTTAAACCAGGCAAGAAGAATTAAATTAACTGGAACAAACACAATAAACAGAATCACATCTTTTGTCTCAGCACCTGGTTACACAGTGGAGCACAGGATCAATGACAAAAGCCACACAGCTCTTTGGTGGCATCTGTACCTCTTTAAGGTCATATTGGTAGCAGATTTGAGCATCCCATTTCTCCGGATGTATTTTTATTCACATCACATAGGCCTCTGTGCCAACCCTCTGCCTTTAGGTGCAGTTCAATGAACTCACTCATTGACATAAAGGAGGTTTGATATACAAAAAACAAAACAAAACAAAACATATTCATGATTTTTGCCTCTTTTTATATTGGCTAAAGTGTGCACGCAGCCTATGTCTATAAGAACTAAAGCATCAAAATTATACAGTGTCTGGATGTGAAGTTTATAAAGCCGAAATGACTTTTCTTAAACAAAGGCAGATGCTTTGTGTAGATGGATATCTCTTTTCTGTGTTCTAGGCACTTACTTTCATTTTTTGAAATCCTTTTAAGTGCTACATGAGGCACCTGGCCACGGAGTGAAAAGAGATTAAAAACACCTTGGGGAATCTTAATTCCCTCTAAATCACTTTTTCCCCCTAAAAGAGAGAAAGAGAGAGAGAGTTGGTCTCGAGTGAAATATGGAACCTTATCTACCTTATGAATAATCTCTTTTCTTCTCTCCCACCGCCCCAGAGTTGCAGGGCTTGCTGATAGATAGGCGGTTATTAACAATTCTCATCGTGCCCATGTGCCTGGTGCCCTCTCCTTTGTCATTCTGCAGTTGAGGATCAAAGCTGTAGCATCTATGTTCTTTGAAGGCTAAGCCGGTTGGACATGCAATTCAGATGAAAAACAATTACTCTGCGTTAGCTTGCTTTTGGCAAGAGTGTATTAAGGCTCATCTCACTGATGGGAAACAAAAGCTGCACTTCATCTTCATGAATTTCAAATGAAAGAGAGCAAGGGAGGGAACGGGAGGTTTCTGGCTGGAGCTTTTCTGCATAACTTTTCTCTGACGCGTTGCTTCCTTTCTTGATAGAAGACCCTTAGCATCGGCTTGGGTAATGACGCGTTTCTCTCCCATGTACACATGGCACAGGCAGCCGGTACTACTGGCGGGGAGGCTTTGAAACACATAAAAGGACTAAGCAGCACATACTGTGGCATTTTAGGGAGCTTATGAAAGGAAGAAAATTAATGGGCACATTGCAGTGATGCCTTTTGTTCTAAATGGGTTTGTTTCGAGAAAACAAGCAAACCAAGGCCATCCTTGGGCGGCAGCGATGTTTCAAGTCAGGTGGGCCTTAAGAAACACCAGGTGAGCTTCGGGGGCTCGTTTAAAATTCTCAGTTTGGAGAGTTACATGGGATCATGGACTTCTGAAGGATGTGACCCACAGGGCTTGTGATGCCAGCAGGCCTTGGCCGTGCGCGCAGGAAATCCCTCTGACGCAGGGGTCTGTGGCCCAGTGAGGACCAAACCTGCCCCAGGAGGCCCATGCTCGCCAACGCTACAACTCAGTTAAAACCCACCAGAGAAAGATAAAAGTGAGGACTGGAAGAACAGAAGTCACGCAGCAGGCATCGTTCGCGCCTATAGAGTGTGGGTCAGGGAGAAGCAGGCTTCCTGGGAGCAACCGGTGCAGTCAGCCAGGGCCTGTGCTCGGAAGCCTCCGCCCCAAGTTTAAGGCTCCGCTGTCGCTCTCTGGAAATTCGTCGTCCTTTTTGAACATGAAGCCCTTCATTTTCACTTTGCACTGGACCCTGCATGTTTTTTAGCTGGTCTTAAGGAAGAGAAAGACTTCATCAGGAGGACGGAGGATGGAGGGGTGTTTCTAGATGGAGGCTGAGGCTGCCTGCTGTCAGAATTTTCCAGGCACAGCCCTGGGCACAACTTCCCTAGTGTCGCCAGGGGAGCCAGCTGCTCCTACAGGGCAGGCCCATGGCTGGGCCTCTGCTGGAGGCAGCTCTGAGGGAAAGGCAGCTTGCTCCGGGTGAGTTATGTCTCTTCTCATACTCACCTCGGCCTGTCACCTTCTTAGGGTCAAAACCTGTACTGTACCTGAGGTTAATATTACCTGAGTGACTTCAAAATAAGATGGGGGATGCTGACTCGTGGCTAACGTGGACTTTTTTTTTTTTTTTCCCTTAGAAAGCAATGTCTAGATTTACGTTTAGGCTGTGAACAGATATTTATTTTTGTGTGGCATTTATGGTTTAAAATTAAACCACAGTTTTTCCTTAGAGCTTATGGTCAAATTCTAGTCTCTAAACTGGCTAATCTTGGAGGTTTAGAAAAGCCTACCCAATTCCTCCAATTTAAACATTTCCTGTAAGTGAACAAGGGGCGAGGGACTTGATGAGCTACAACTTTGGATATTTTTGAGAAGCGATAGAGCATAGAACCAAGGCTCCACAGGGAGAGAACTGAATTCTGAATTCTGACCCTGCCACCTAAGAGCTGCATGCTTTTAGGTAAATCCTTTCATTTCATTAACACTCAGTTTTCTCAACAGTAAAATAGGGATAAGCCTTTCAGGGATCAAGTGAGTATTAAATGAAATAAATGTAAAGTGATTAGAACAGTTCATAAGTGGTGTAGGTATATATGCATATTATATACATAATACATATCCTATATAATACAAGCCTAATATGCAAATCAACTGAACGGTGGAACGACCGGCAGAACAACTGGTTGCTATGATGTGCACTGACCACCAAGGGGCAGATGCTCAATATAGGAGCTGCCCCCATCCCATAAGCCCCAGGCCAGCCAAGGCGGGTGCCAGCGGGGGACCTCCGATTGCCCCACCAGCCGCCCTGCAGATCAGCCCTGATCACCGGCCAGGCCTAGGGACCCTACCCATGCACAAATTTCATGCACCAGGCCTCTAGTTATAGATAAAATACACATTTAATCATTCAGAGTAACTGGCTATTATTCTCTCTTCCTAATCTTTACCCTCTTATGTGGACTAAACTCACTATTCAAAGCCCACGTTCAAATG
Organism: Myotis lucifugus; assembly: GCF_000147115.1. NCBI lineage: Eukaryota > Metazoa > Chordata > Mammalia > Chiroptera > Vespertilionidae > Myotis > Myotis lucifugus. The sequence continues at coordinate 3,838,230 of NW_005871048.1, forward strand.
AGATTTCTTAAATGCATTTAGGAAAGAAAACAATTAGGAAAGTATAAACTAACTTAATTTGAAAGGATATATCTTGATAAAATTTTTATAACTTTCCTATATAAAGTGTGTAACTTCCTACCCGAGTTAGATCTGTATAGGGTGTATATCTAAACTTTTCTGAGTCTGCATCTGAATGTTTCACTTGATATTATACAGCCTCCAAGATGTCCACATAGTGTCAACTCCTAGCCCAATTACAAGAATATGTTATTATTTTAAAAGGTAACAAGAAAGTGCTCAAGCTAATTTAAAACCTACAGCAGCATAATAAAAAAGTAGTCCCCATGTGTTGGGCATTTTGTTTACTCCTAAATGGTAAGCCTGCCAGTTTTAACTCGACTGCCTTGTGGTTCCCTGGGAGGAGGCCCTGCTTCATGGTTAACATCACAGCTGTGAAATCGAAGCTGTGGGGTTTCATTCTAGGAGTGAGTTTTTGAGGGTGTTTGGTGGGGTTTTACCAATACTGGATGTTTATAAATTCCTTAGGCAGTTTTAAAGTTTGAAACTTGTACATCATAGAAGCAGCTGTAAACATCTCATGCATACCTGTTTTGTGGAGTGTTTAACACTATCCAACTCAAATATGTGGACTTTAGCACATCCACCCTCTTCCTAGAGTCTAGGTAATGCATTATTCATTTGACTTTCTAAGCCATTGAAAACATTCTCCATTTGGTGCTGAGTGATTTCATGAACTGCCTCTATGAGAACAATCCTACAATCCTAAAAATTGCCTCTCTGAGCACAATCCTAAATTTATGCTAAGTGTGTGGTTTGGATGAGAAGACAGGTTTACATAGGTCCCGCAAAAAAAAAAAAAAAAAAAAAAAAAAAGAAAGGTCTGAAAGGACCAGGTGTAATAGAAGGTAGCCAGGTAATTTGTCCAGGTTTGCGGATACATTTTCTTAAAAAGACATACATTTTCTTAACCATTTGAATTAAAATTATTCAGGAAGATAGTACAATGAAAAATAATGGAATTGTCATCATTTAGGGGAAAATTTCATAATATCTCAAAGTAACTCCATATAAACCATGTGTATATTTAATACAAATGGATCAATAACTCACACTTTCTGAGAGCAGATATTGAATAAAATGAACATCACTATTAAAACCCTTCCATTACTAAAATTTCAAATTATCTATAATAATAAAAGTATAATATGCTAATTAGATCGAACAGCCGAACGACCTTCTGGACGTCATTCTGGATGTCCTTCTGGATGAAGCCACAGCAGCAGGGGCTGAAGCAGAGGTGATTAGGGGTGATCAGGCAGGCAGGCGAGCAGTTAGGGGCAATCAGGCAGGCAGGCAGAGTGGTTAGGTGCAATCAGGCAGACAGGTGAGTGGTTAGAGGCGATCAGGCAGGCAGGCAGAGTAGTTAGGGGCAATCAGGTAGGCAGGCGAGTGGTTAGGGGTTATCAGGCAGGCAGGTGAGCAGTTAGGGGTGATCAGGCAGGCAGGCAGGTGAGCGGTTAGGAGCCAGTGGTCCTGGATTGCAAGAGGGTGCAGGCCGGGCTGAGGGACACCCCCCCATGCACAAATTTCATGCACTGGGCCTCTAGTATATTTTATAATATATAATTTCTTTAAACATGTACACACATTTCACATTGCTGCATAGGTCTACTAAATGTATTTTTCTGTCTTCCAAGGCACATGCATTTTTTAAATGAATAAATCATTAAACAAGTAGAGTGACTGGTATGCTGACTGTATTAATAGAAGAGAAGTGCTTCACTTTTAGAAAATATATCACCTTTCATACAGTTCTCTTCCTGGAAATTTCTGGTTAAACTAGGGGATCGAGAACAGCCCACAGTCCGGGCATGTGTCCTGTCCAGGTATCAAATCGTGACTTCCTGGTTCATGGGCCGATGCTCAACCACTGAGCCACACAGGCTGGGCAGAATAGTTCTAGTTTTAATATGGTAGTCAGTTGTAATGGTAAGGGGGAGTGATGAGAATAACACTTTGCTTTCTGTCCCATAGTTCTTTGGAGTTATTATTATTATTTACCAACTTTATTATTTTTGCCAGGAATTTTAGATTAGCTGTCATATAATTTTACCACACCTTTAAACATTGATTTAATTGACATATAACATTATTAGTTTCAGTTGTACAACATAATAATTCGATATTTGTATATACTGTGAAACGGTCACCACAGAAAGTCTAGCTAACATCCTCATTAAACCTTTTTGTGGCTTTAAAAGTGAAAGCTTAAGTTGTATTGAGTGCTTTGCATTAGGATGGCCATTGTTGATGAACATTTGGGAGAAACATGATTTAGAAGGAAGAGATCAGCCTCATAGTCAGAAAGATCTAGGTTCTGGGCCTGCCCACATTCCTCAGCACCGTGCGGCTCTGGAGCAGGTGTATACAATCCCATGTCGTCGTTTCTTAATCTGAAAAGGTTGTGGTTAAGGTTAGAAGCAATATGAGAAGTACACTAGATGGTATGACTGGCAAACAATAGGCTACAATGCTGATTACAGGCAGATTTGTGCTGAACTTCCGCACACAGAATACCCAAAAGCCTATGAATTGCACTATGAAGTGAAGTTTGAAAGTCTACAGTAACATAAATCCATGGCTCACAGGATAACGTTGTGTTCGACAGTAGTCCTTTGGTTTTGCTTATAACAAGAAAATAATCGATTTTTTTTGGGTAAGCCTTGGAATATAGCCTGATGCTAAAATTAGTAGTTATCTTTACTGATCAGCATGGATATTCTGTTGCCTTTTTAAAAGAAGACTACTGTTCACTTAGATTACTTATATTTACACAAAATGAGGTCATGACTTGAAAGAAGGGCTTTGTTTAGCTGAAATGATTGAGCAGAACTTGCAACACTGCTGTTCTCAAATGCTGTGTTTTCTTTTGGGTAGAGAATTTGGAGAATTTCTCTGTACGTAGAAATTAGGACACATTGTGGTATTTTTTGTCTTAAAGGCAGTTCAGAGGTCTATCTCCATTTTAGATTATCCCAAATTTCTACTTAAGACCTATGAATCGTGATAGAGATCAGACTTTTCTATAGGCATCAGGTTGTCATCCACAATTAAACAAAATGCCGGAGGTTTTCCAGTTGGACATATATGACAATGCCTCAGTGATCAAAACATGGTCGTCAAATGAAACAACACTGGTGAGTGGCATCTGCGTTTGCTCAGAGCCTCATGTGGTTGTGGCCTGTATCTACTTTCCTCTAAATCTTGAGCTTCAAAGAAGCTGAAAATTCTTTTTTTGTATCAGTTTTTCCTGGTTGATTTTGTTAAATAAAACTAATGTGCAGTTGCTGAGAATGAACATAGAAAGGAGCATCGGAAACATGTGGCATTTGTCTAATTTCCAGGACAATGGGGTAATACCTCTGAAAAGAAAATTGATTCAGAATATGATATGGAACATATGCTAGGGTAAACCTCGGAGACTGAATTCATCTCGAGCATGAAATGTTAGAAGCTCTGAGAGTATTCACTGGAAATCCAGGAACACTGTCTGGTTCTGACACATTTCTTCTTCTTTCAATAAAATCCAGATCTGGGCTGGTGCTAGCGTTAAGCCCCGGGGCAGCTAGAATGAAGCTGACATCAGTGAAATTCCACTATTTATCACACAAGCTACGTGGGTAACTTAAGTACTCTACCCCCAACATTTTGACACACGCAATTATTTTGCTTTTAAGAGACAGCATTTGTTTATTTGAAAAGGTTATTGCTAAAAGTACCATCTTCGGGTAAATGTAGTCAGATTTATATTTCACGGCTATACTTTTATAAATCAGTTGGAAAATAGCTAAGAACTGATATATGGTTGACAGCTAGTTTTAGTGGTATTCAGAATTTCTGCAAGGATACTTTGACATGTTCCCTTGAGTCTTCACAGCTCATGAAAACTCCAAACAGCATTAAAGACAAGAGGGGAAAAAAACTTTAACACAGTATGTTCAAACCTCAGTGAATTTTATTTTGCTCCAGATTTTCCAAACTAGCTTTAGTTTGGAACTATTTTTTTCAATTGTTTAAACAATTATTGCAATGTTTCAATGTGTCCAGTGAAAAATAAAAGGCCCACTACGTGCTTGCTTAATTCAGACATGAAAATGCCCAGGTCGAAGCCCTGCACCTGTGGATAAATGCGCATTTGTATGTGTCTGTGTTTCTGTTGGTTAAGAACAGGGGTTCTGAGTCCGACTGCTTGTTTTCCAGATGGGCTCTGTGGGGAATGTTACACAGGCCACTGAACTTCTTTTATTTTGGCTTCTTTGTTGGTATAAATATGGATGCTAATAGTACGTATTGCATGGGAGTTATGAGGATGAAATAAATTAATACATTTAAAGAATTTAGAAATGCTTGGCTAATAGGGGATCTATAATAAACATTAACTTCTATATGTACATGTATATGGTATATGTGTGTGCATACATGTGTGTGTAAATAGTATGTAGTAGACATAGACGTTGATAAGCCCAAAATATATTTAATGTTCCTTCTTATATCTTACCCCTGCTCCCAACATTGTTATATAAATGTGGCTGTAGAACCAAATATGTGTTGAATACCTCATAAAATCTTAAACTAGATTCCTTATCAAAGGAAATATATGTTACTGAATGCTTTAAAACTGATTGACTATCCCTTTTCTCTCATTTTATCCTCAAATATTTTCTAAGTGTAGAGAGTATTTAAGTTGCTGGAACAATCCATTGGGAATCCTCCAGGTGTGTTTATGTAACTGATGGAGTGTGGGCATTTCCATGAGTCTGTTCCGTATGGACATTAGGGTGAGCAGACAACACAGCAAAGGAGGAACACGACATCTTTGTTCTTTCTCCTTGTGGAGAAGGTGGATTTTTTTTGTTTTGTGTGTGTGTGTTTTTTTCCTACCTGATAACTTTTGCTTCTTCAGTGTTCTTTGGTGACTTCAATAAACGATTCTTTCCCATGCCAAGTGGTTTGCCACCATTTCTCTAAGGCTCTTGTCTTTCTGTTTGCCAGCTGGGGTTTGGCTTGGTGCACGGTTACGGATGTGGCGTGGCTGGAGGGCAGACAGGATCGGTGCAGGAAAGTCCGAGAGCTCTTTCCTCACGAGGATGAAAAATTTCCTGGACATTTCCCCCCAAACCTGAAGATCGACTCTTCTTAATTGAGAGCGTGTGTTTTACTTCCCTTTCCTCTGTGAGTGGGCCATATCTTCTCTTCCTGTTTTATGTTTTTCTTTTCTTAAGTACATTTTTATTGATTTTAGAGAGGAAGGGGCAGGGTGAGAGAGCGAGATAGAAACATCAATGATGAGAGAGAATCATTGATTGGCTGCCTCCCGCAGGCCCCCCACTGGGGATCGAGCCCACAACCTGGGCATGTGCCCTGACTGGGAATAGAACTGTGACCTCCTGGTTCATAGGTCAGTGCTCAACCACTGAGCCATCATTATCTCTGCTTGAAGTTGCCTCACCCACCGGGCCAGAGAAGGCGTATAAAGGACAGAGACACTCCCCTCTTACGGGAAAGGCTCCCATCTAAGAGCAGAGTCTCAAGTGCACCACAAATGCTACTTCTCACTTTTGGGGGCACTTGTCAGGTATGTCATTTTAGGTTTAGTTGTGGTGTCACCAATAACAGTAGCACAGCTCCTCTTCAGAAATGCTGAGTCAGTCACCACCGGAGTGACTAGACAAGTTCGTTACTTAGTGAGTTTACGGTGTCAGTGGTCCTGAACCTTGTCTCTTTAGGTCCATTCCTTTGTCGCCATCTGTAATCACCAAGGCCGTATGTTGTTATTTAGCGAGAGTGTAAGGGAGGGGGAGAGACACAGAGGAGAAATATCAATGTGAGAAAGACACATTGTTGGTTGCCTCCTACACGTACCCTGACCTGGGTCAGGGATTGAATCTGTAACTAAGGTATGTGCTCTAGGCTGGGATCAAACCTGGGACCCTTCAGTCTGCGGATCGATGCTCTAACCACTGAGAAAACCAGATAGGGCCTGAAACATTTTTTAAAAAAAGAGTGGACTATATTCTTGTTTGCTAAAAGAAAGTACCCAAACTGTATTTATATAAAAAACATGTTTTTGGTGAATTGACATACATCTCTCTTTTAACTACTTAATTATTTCAATACTAGAGGCCCAGTGTATAGATTCTTGCACCGGTGGGGTCCCTTGGCCTGGCCTGCAGGGATCGGGCCAAAACTGACTCTCTGATATCCCCCGAGGAGTCCCAGATTGCGAGAGGGCAGTTCTAGGATGCCGCACCTCAGAATCAGGCTCCCTCCTCTTTGGTTCCAGATGCGTCAATCGAGAACAACAGCTGCCAAGTCACTGCAGTTGGAGCCAGAGCTGGGGTACCCACATGGTACCCAGAATGGGCTGCAGCAGAGACCACAGTCAGGGATGGGTGTGGTTGAGTTCCCAGGAGCTGAGCAGCGTTGAGCATCTGTCCCCTGGTGGTCAGTGCGCATCATAGCGACCGGTTGGACAGTCAGTCAGCCAGTTGGCCAGTTCCTTAGGCTTTTATAACTATAGATTTTCTCACTGTGGAAGCAGTCCCATGAACAAAGCTGGGGCATACCAAATGAGGGCTCCTTACTTGTGTTTCATAGTTCAGATATGTTAATAACCTATCTAATAAAAGACAAAGATGCTAATTGACCGTACCTTTGCTATGCCCATCAGCCAATCAGAGTGATATGCAAATTAACCACCAACAAAGATGGCGGCTAATTTGCATACTGCAGGCAGGGCTGGCCAGCACGAGCCGCCATCTGGGCCCCATGTGTGCCCCTGGGTGGCGGGGCTTACTCGCCACCTTGCCTGCCGTAGGCAATTGGCCGCATAGACGAAGTGGGGAATATGTAAATCAATACCGATACCCTGAGGTGCTCCCAAAGGTACCGGCCCTGCTTCCCCAGTCGCTGTGGCGATCCGTGAGCAGGAAAGTGCGGCATGCAGGCAGCACCCCACCCTGTCACAGCTCAGGGGAGAGAACACACGCAGTGAGGCCAGGAGCTTGAGAGATCAACACAGAGGGGCGCCTGCTCCAAGCCTCCACGATGTGGCTGGGGGAAGGCCCCCAGCAGACACACACACACCAACACTGCTGACCGCTCTGAGCCTCCAATGTGACTGGCGGCAGGCGCCCAACGGGGACACACACACTCACTCACACACACACACACACACACACACACACACACACACAGCGCCTGCTCCGAGCCTACGTGGTGCGGCTGGGGCCCGTCCCCACAGACACACACACCCACACACACTCACACACACACACACACACACACACGGGACACCTGCTCCGAGCCTCTGCTGCCAGACTGTGGCCGTCAGTAGGACATCCACTGAGGGCTCCCGGACTGTGAGAGGGGCAGGCTGGGCTGAGGGAACCCCACCCACGAATTTCGTACACCGGGCGTCTAGTCTAAATATAATAACTTTTGAAGATACTTGATTTAATGAAATAAATGATCCTTGTTCCCATAGTTTAACACATAAAGATGCTCTACCTAAAATTGATAGGAAATTGTTCTCTATTCACATGTCTGGGAGACTCGCATGTTTGAAGAAATGTGGCCAGACAATAAAAGCATCTCTTAGTGAGGGGATGGAATTCAATGATTTTGAAAGTTTTTAAAAAAAGTTTGGGAAATTTGTAGCTAGATTTTCATGTTGATTTTAAGTGAAAGTTGAAATTATTTTTCTATTATTATAAATTTTTGAGTAGGGGACATTAGAAGAGAATAATAAGAAAAATAGAGTTGATTCTTTAGAAAATTTCTTCTTCCCTTTGAAATTCCAAGCAATTTCTTTCCAAAACACTAAGTACTAGCTTCTTTTAAAATAAATTCTTTTCCAACAGCAAGTGCCAAATGATTCAGCAAAAGTTATTTTTTCAAGAATATAATCATGGGTAATTCTCACCATGAGTGAAGTTGGGAAAGTGTGTACTATCTCAATATATACAGTATATCACAAGAATAACCATGATTGCCCTAACCAGTTTGGCTCAGTGGATAGAGCATCGGCCTGAGGACTGAAGGGTCCCAGGTTCGATTCCGGTCAAGGGCATGTACCTCAGTTGCAGGCATATCCCCAGTGGGGAGTGTGCAGGAGGCAGCTGATCAATGTTTCTCTCCCATCGATGTTTCTAACTCACTATCTCTTTCCCTTCCTCTCTGTAAAAAAATCAATAAAATATATTAAAAAAAGAATAACCATGATAAAAAAATAACACAAAGCATCCAAAGAACACAAACTATAAGACCATGAGTAAATGTGTTAATTTATTTTATGTTGCTGGCATGCGGGTCATGGGGCTGCTGTGATTGACAGTTATTGTGAGATATCACTAAAATTCATTATCTGTGGGCTGTTTCCTGTACTAGAGATAGATTTACTATGAGCTGATGCTGTATAGGCAGGCATGTGGGGAAAATGTAGCTGCAATTTAGAAAGGGAAATGGCCTGGGATGATAGCCCAGCTGGAAGTAAGGGTTTTCCTGTGTTGAAGAGCAGTGCAGTTAAAAGGATTTAGCCACCAGATTTTCAAGGTCCTGGAGGGTTTAGTCATTGGCCTCAAGATTTCTTCTGCTGCAGTGAATTAAATGGGAGGGATGTTGGAACACTGATAGCCCCCTGAATCAGGTAGATTGGAATTGTACGGCGATTCAAGACCAAGTGCTCAGGGTAGGAATGCAGTGGTGAGAGCCTTGAGTCAGGGACCATGGGTAAAGGGCAGATAGGAACTACTAGAACATTTGCTTCTGTCAGGTGCCTGTCTTGTAGTTCTAGGATATTTCTCTGGGATGCTGAACTTAGACTTAAATCTACGTTGTTAGTATTAAAGGTATTGCATTTGGTGGACAATTCTAAAAACTGTTGTTAATTACACCTATATTACAGGTTAAAATTATTATTTTTTTTGTATCCTCGAGGTGGTGTGATGGAAAGCAATGTGCGTTGGGCTTGGAGTCAGATGATGTAATTTCCAGGTCTGGACCTGCTTCTTCAAACTCTCTGGATGGGGCAAATCACCCAGCCCCTTATGCCTTAGTTATTTTGTTCGCAAATGGCACTATTGACATGGTTCTTACCTTCTCCAGAGGAGAGGCTCTGAACATCAAAAGAGATGCTGTTCTTGAGAGAGTTTTATAATAATAACAATAATAAACAAAAGAGAGCTTTCCCTCCTCTCATTTTCCTTTACAATTTTGTTTTGGTCCTTTCATCCCTGTTTTAATGATTTTGATGATTCTTGTTATTTGATGGAGATGTGTCATTGATCTAAGCCATCTTAATTCCTTTTTTGGAAGTATACATATACATTTTAAAAGAAGCTACTATTGCCCTAGCCGGTTTGACTTAGTGGACAGAGTGTCAGCCTGTGGACTGAAGGGTCCGGGTTCGATTCCAGTCAAGGGCATATGCCTGGGTTGCAGGCTTGATCCCCAGTGGGGGGGAGTGCAGGAGGTAGCTGATTCTCTCTCTCCCTCTCTCTTCCTCTCTTAAATCAATAAATATATCTACACTAATAAAAGAGAAAGATGCAAATTGACCATACCTTCATGACGCTCACCAGCTAATCAGGAGTGAGCATGCAAATTAACCCAACAAAGATGGCGGGTTAATTTGCATACACAGGCGCCGAGTGGGGCAGTGTGGGAAGGCAGAAAGGTGGCTCCAGGCTGGAGCGAAGGCGGAAAGGTGACTCCAGCCAGAGTGAAGGCGGTGCCAGCAGCCAGGGGAAGGAAGGCCCATTCTTGCAAGAATCTCTGTGCATCGGGCCTTTAAAAAAATATATAAAATGAGCTACTGTTTTAGAAATTCTAAAATCTGTAATTTTAGCTCCTAGAAATATTTGGAATAGAATCTTTTTCTAATTGGTGATTTAATAACATTGATAAATTTGATTTACATATTAATAGCTTATATTTTGCCCTAAACTTTAAAGTTTAATTTATGTACACTATATATGCTATCATGGGAAAAAGGAAAAAAAAATGACATTACTCATGTGATTTGCTGAGGAATGGGGAACACATATATTTTGCTATTGCTTCCTTCTCTTCTATACTTCTCTGATGGATGAAGCACTAAGGACTTGATCTGGAGCATGTTAAGGAAAATTATAATTTCAAAGATATGGCTGGTTCTTTCCCTGGTAAGGATGGAAATCCAGGATAGATGACCGAGTTATTTAGAAAAACATGACAATGGCTTTTTTTAGGTGCTGAAACTAAAGTGCCCTGACCACCACTTTTATCCTCACCAGAAGAGGCTTCATAGAAAAGGGCTAATATGCTCTGTTAGATTGTACTGCTCTTCTGTTGGGGTATATGTCCCTCACACATGTGGGTATCCTGGAACTAAGGTATATGGGGTTTCAGGAATAAGAGAGGAGAGGTGAAAAAAAGACCATCAGGGAAAGTAAGGAAGGGGGTAGGAACATGGCAAGTGAATAAAATCTACAGAAAAAAGCAGCCAGGGGGAAATTCCCAAGAATGGAACTAGTCAAATAAGCTTCAGGAATCTTAAGATGTCGGTTTATGCCGTGTTGTAATTTCCTCTCTGTTATTTCCAAACCCATGGGAGGAATCTGTTAAGTCCTATAACCTGTGAGTGGTGCTGTAGGGAGTAAGGAAGGGGAATTGTTAATTACATCTGGAAGAGTGCAGGATTTCCTATGGTTTGGGGGCCCAGGCTTGGATATTAAATTGGATATTACAGAAAAATGTAAACCCAGAAGAGTCAACTAGGGGACACCCAGATTATACTAGTGTTAGGGAAAATTGTGAAAGACTTAGAATTGGGCACAAAGATTACTGGGTGATGTAGCAGTTTGAGGTTCAGAGTAAAGCAAATGGTCCCAGTTCAGTGAGATGCAAATACATTTTGTCAGATGGGTGGCATGTAATTGATGCTTCTTCCCCCCAAGATGATTCTAAAAAGTACATTTTATTGTCCTTGTATGTCGACCTTTGTTGATTCTATTAGCAAATTATTTTCAGCATTGCCCCTATAGGAGTCCTTCAAATACTCATTTGAATTGTTTTGGATGCCTCACTGATCCCTGCACTAATTAATGAATTAAATAAAAATTTCACGTGAATTCATTTTATATTTGTATGAGAATCATGAGCTTACCTTTTTAAAAATTACCTTTTAGCACAGTTTTCTATAGTGTTGAGGAGGTCACACTGATCCCTCAAATGACTAAGTTCCTGATCCCTACTTTCCTGTAGTTCCACATCCCTCTGCCCTGTGGGAGACACAGAATGATTCTACCTCTAACCTCACTCATGAATTAGTGCTTACTGACTATATCCTTACTCTCTCAGACCTCAGACAGAAAGGCCAAAGGAACAAGGATTAGCCACTCAAAGCTCCACTCTGAGAAATGGCATGCTCAGAGAAAAAAAAAGAAAAAAGATCATTGCAACCAAGTCTGGGCTGAACACAAAAACGTGGTACCTCTGATTTTCCTTCCCTTACTCTCTTTTAGGAAGTTTATTGTATGTGGGCGATGGCGTAGACTAAATTATGAAAATTATAAATAAATTGTACTATACAATGGCTATTATGATCATAACTGGTATAAATTTCAATCAGTAATAAAGTCAAGCAGTTAAAAGAATAGAGGTTTCAGGAAGACAGCATGAAACTGACAGGTTTGTGGAACCATGGAGATTACGCTTGGATTTACAGTTTCTTATCAGAGAGATTGTCTTTCCTTCCTTCCTTCCAACTGTTTGATTTAATGTTATGTTTTCCAGAGGCAGAGGGATTTGGAACATATAATTTCCTTCCAGATGGAGAGGAGAGGTCAGACACTAGGATCAGTCTTGCTAAGGAATGTTAATTTCTTGTGAAGATGAATGAACTCTTGTCTTAGCATGGCTAGCATAATAATACTTCTTGTCTTTCATTCGTGAATTGTAAATAAGTTGATTCATAAAATGCTCTTCAGAAAATACTGGATTCCCCAATTAGTATGTTTAACTATTTCAAATGTAACTGTTGCTGGTGGAAATGGTGTCCTTTTACAGAGTTCAAGAAAAGGATTTTTTATAGAGAACTCATACAACTTAATAAAAGGAAGATAAACAATCCAATAAAAAATGGGCAAAGGAACTAAATAGATAGTTTTCGAAAAAGGACATACAGAAAGCCAAGAGGCATATGAAAACATGCTCAAAGTCACTAGTCATCTGAGAAATGCAAGTCAAAATGACAATGAGGTATCACCTCACACCTGTCAGAATGGCTATCATCAACAAAGGACAAGTGCTGGCGAGGATGTGGAGAAAAGGGAACTCTCATATACCCCTGGTTGGATTGCAGACTGGTGCAGCCACTGTGGAGAACAGTATGGAGTTTCCTCAAAAAATTAAAAATGGAACTCCCATTTGACCCAGTAATACCACTTCTAGGAATATATCCCAAGAAATCAGAAACACCAATCAGAAAGAATATATGCACCCCTAAGTTCATAGCAGCACAATTTACCATAGCTAAGATTTGGAAAGAGCCTAAGTGCCCATCAGCAACTGAGTGGATTAAAAAACAGTGGTACATCTACACAATGGAATACTATGCTGCTGTAAAAAAGAAAGAAGTCTTATCATTTGCAACAGCATGGATGGACCTGGAAAGCATTATGCTAAGCAAAATAAGTCAGAGAAAAATAAGTATCACATGATCTCATTCATTTGTGGAATATAATAAACAACATGATGAACAAAAATAGATCCAGAGACACAGAAGCATCAAACAGACCCTCAAACCTCAGAGGGAAAGCAGGGGAGGGTGGGAGGTGGGGGTAAGAGATCAACCAAAGGACTTGTATGCATGCAAATAAGCATAACCAATGGACACAGACAGTAGGGGGATAAGGGCCTGTGCTGGTGTGTGTGGGTGGGGGGGGGGCGGGGGAGTGGGCAGGAGGGGGATGGGAGAGGTCAATGGAGGAAAAAGGAGACATATGTAATACTTTCAACAATAAAGAATCAAAAGAAATGGAAGGATTTTAGGAGACTCATGTGTGGGAGGATGAGGTTTAGTGGTAAGATTCATTATAGAAGTAAAATCAAAGGACTGCCCCTGGGTTCCCAGTGTCTCGTCTCTGTCTGTCCTGCTGTGGAAAAAGTCCAGCCTTGTCTTCATCAAGCCCAGTACAGAGGCCAAGGTCCAAAAGATCTGTGCCATTGGTTCAGTTCAGTCCCTGCCCTCCTCCCGCTAGCTTAGTCTGTGTTCCTGCTGTACTCTGGCTGGCGCTGTGAACAGGCCCACGCTTGGAGTCTGTGTGGCTACCGGCCAGGCAGCTGCTAGAACTGCATGGCTGCTATCAAGAGAGAACACACAACACGCAAAGGATCTAATGGGTCAAGGGTGTGTTATTGGAGGGGGATAGAGGGAGGGAGGAAGAGAGAGAAGGAGGGAGGGAGAGAGAGAAAGAGAGAGAACTCTTTTGTTAGGCGGATTGTATTATCTGGGGCTTGGGAAGGACCAGGCACTTTTTCAAACTAGCCAATCAGCTTCCCAATCTTTCCGGGGCTGGCATTGGATCCTCCCTCTCACCAATCAATTTCCCAGATCTTCCAAGTTCTGTGTCCCTTATCCAATCTGATCCTTTTTCCAGGCTAGATCATGGGCCTTTATGGTCACTATCTTAGTTCCTACTGCACATGTGCTTCTAGTAGAAGCACCTCCCCCTGCACCCAGCCCAGGAATTTCTCCTGCTGTTTTTATTCCTTCCCCAGTAATGACTGGTAATGATCCTTCCTGCCCGCTTCCTGCCTGTTGCAAGGATTAGGGATTAGGTCTCAAGGGCAGAGGACGCCCTGGAGGTGTGAAGCTGAATTTCCTGGCAGGCTTAGTGTTGGATTCAGTTCCCCAGTTCACCAGGGAATGTCTGATTCCCTTTGCTCCCTTCCTTTATTAATATCTAGCTACCTGCGCTAACATAACCACAGACTTTTCTAGTATGACCTTTATTAATCCATACCTATTTCACTCAATTTTCATCCAGGCCTTCCGTTTTTTTTGTTTTTTTAATTAAATTCATCATCATATTACATCTATTCTATGGTTTCCATCTCTGATAATGTAAACTCTGGTTTATTTTTATAACCAAAATTAACTTTTTAAATTATTGAAATAATATATCGAAACAATGCAAATTGTTGTAGAAAATATAGATAAAGAAGTAATTCTTCCTCATAATTTCATTTCTTAGAAATAAGGCCTATTAATGCCGCTGACATGTTATTTCAGATCTTTTTCTGTGGCTACATGTGCACACATATTTAAGAATGTATGATCTTACAGTGTAAATTTTTTTTCACTAAAAGGAGTTAAATGAAATCCTCCCATGTTTATAATACATGCTCTACTAGAGCATATTTTCTTTACCATGAGTTCTGGAAAGAGATTGGTTCAAATCCCTGTTCTGGTTGTGTGAATTTGGGAAATGACTTAACCTTACTGAGCCTGTGTTATTTCATCTGTTACATGAGTTTGGTATTAACTACCTACTTTATAGATATGTTGTGGTGATTAAATAAAATGGTATGTGCAAAGTATCCAACACATAAAAGCATTACATAAATGTTAACTGCTATAACTTCTCTGTCATCAAACAGGACTGTATTTTGACTAGTTTTACAGGTTGAATTAAAAAGCTGCATTGAGATTGAGGTAAGGGGGACTGGAGAGAGATTTTTTTGTTTTTCTTTCATTATCTGTAAAGATAATGTG
>NW_005871048.1:3853150-3919929 GCF_000147115.1 Myotis lucifugus
AGTAGTTTTCTCGATGCCATTATCCTCAGTTAGTGGGTTCTGATCCACTTAACTGCAGGGTTAAGGGTTACCCCCTCCGAGTGATTATTTATAGCTGAAGGTGAACTACTGTGTTCATTATTGGATTAGACTCCAGCTCTTCATTCTGAAGGCAACTGAACTTTTGTGGTTGGCGGCTGTGGAAATTTAATTTTGGTGGAATGGGGTCATTGATGATTAACAAAAGAACTCTATGCTTGAATTTATCTTAACAGCTAAGCTCCTACTGAGTTTCTGGAGATGCAACAGTCATGGCAAATTAAACCACATCTAATTCAAAGCAATATTTATTACAAACTGGTCATACAATTGATTCTCACTCTTATGCCTTTTCTCTATTTCAATAGCAAGGAGATGTTCAAGAAAGGCAGGAAGCACATTTCTGGAATTTGATTAATTTTGGGTCTTAAAACTAGTCTAGTCTTTTGACTATGGTGCCAGAATGACTTATTAGCCCTAAAGATTATTTTATGCTAAAATTTTGTTTTCTCTTTTGGCGTACATTTATGACGAGCTTACAGTGATTTGAAAGTTGAACTTTTTTGTTAAAGAACAGGGAATTTTATTTTCGGTCTTCATTCAATCAGCCAACTCACCACGTTTTGATTAATGAGAAGTAACTGCTTTTTTACATATGTGCTTTTTGACCTTGCTTTCCCATACCCCACCTTTTTAAAAAGTAAAGATACTACAATATTTTTTAAAGTTATTAAAAAAATAGTGACATCATCCTGAACAGTATGCAATATAAGGGTCGGAAGAAAAATACAAATTGGGAAGACAAGGCTCAGAGAGCTAAATGACTGCTCAGGTTCACGTGTCTGGCCAATGGTAGACCTTACCTTGGATGCTAGGGCTGTTCATGCCCAGTTTTATATCTTGTGCACAGCACCGCATAGCTTCTCCTAGAAATGTCCTATGAGGTGAAAATATAGTCAGAAAAATTTTATACACATATTTCAGGTAAAACATTGCTCTTTTAACTCTATCTATTTGAAATGAACATGCTTGCTATAATCTACATTAATTCAAAATACTTTTCTTTATCTTTTATGCAGAGTAAGGTAGATCCTGGGGATAATTTGGGTGGCTGTATCTCTCAAGGGGTCTAGTAGACTTGAACTAGCACTTTCTTTTCTTTTCTTTTTTTAAAATTAATTAATTTATTTTGTATTGATTAAGGTATTACATATGTGTCCTTATCTCTCCATTTCCCCCCCACCCCCCCACTCATTGAAAGTGAGCAACCTGAGGCGCTGGTTGATCCCTTCCTGACTTACCCAGGGCAGAATCACAATCATACAAGGTATGACCGAGAGCTTTGGTTGTGAGGACACCTCCAGATACTGATCTGTGCCACAGTTTCTCTCTCTCTCTCTCCCCCACCCCACCTTTTTTTTTTTTTTTGCTCTGAGCTCTACTTCCTTGCTCAAGCCCCACAGTCCACCCCCACTCGCCATTCAGATTAATGTCCTTTCTACTGTTCCCCATAGCTTTTTAAATGAATTATAAAGGACTGGCCTATGTAAATTTTGAACTAAGATAACATTATGCATAAAATGTAATAAAGTAAAATTATATTTTATTAAAATCTGTCAGTTTTAGCATTTTTATGGACCCTTTTTATGATTTCAATTCAACTGTCCTTGTGCATTGTCTGGAAAATGAGAAGCTCAGGTCGTTGTGACTTCTAGTGTGTTGAAATGCCCCCTCCCCCCACATTATTGAGGGATAATTGAAAAATATAATTGTATATATTTAAAGTGTCCAATGTGATGATTTGATATGCATATACATTGTGGAATGATTACCAAGGTCAAGATATTTAACACATTGAAATGCCCTTTTGTAGGAAAATATCAAATGGCTTTTTTTGAGTAGCTATGTAAAGAATTTTCTAATGCTTATAGAATTGGTCAAAAGCTTATCTCTTTACATTTTATTGGTCATGTTATAAATTGCTAATATTAATTTCATATAAAATAATCTTTTTTCAACACATTTTATGTCTATTTTATATATAGGCTGGGGCAAAAGTAGGTGTACAGTTGTTCATATGGAAATAATACAATAATTAATGAATAATAATACAAGAATAAACTGTGTTTCCCATACTCATAGTTGTAAACCTAGTTTTGCCACAACCTGTATAAATCCTTTTTTCTTTTCAGGGAAAAATTCATGATATAGTGTTACCTTAAATTTTTTTTTATAACAAACTTTCTGGTGCAAAACACCATAATAACCAGAAGCAGAATACAGAACTTGAAAAATGCAATTTTACACATTCTGAATAAACTATAAATAAGTTTACTAGTTGTAGTACCTTAAAATTTTACATTAAATATATTTTAAAGTCAAGTTTAAAGGGCAACTTTCTTGAATCAGTGTTGTTCTCTTTGCGACTATCTCTCACCTAGATGATCAATTAGATTTTTAATTTAATTTATTGGTGTCACTGTTACTCCACTTATTTCTAAAATGTATTCCAACATGCAATACACTTTTACTTTCTCAGAGAGCATATTTTCCTCTGAGATTTATTCACGTATGTTACATTAATTTGATAAAAAATGACATGTGGATGGCACTGTGGCGTTAGAAGAACTTGTATGCATATTCACATTCAAACCTGGCCCTTTATGAGTTCTCATCCCCAAACAAGTTACCTGCTTTGTTTGAGTCTCAGTGTCCTTGCTGGTAAAAGTGGGATGTGTGAGATTCAAGTGAAGACTTCACAGAGAGGTTGTAATAAAAGAGTGAGTTTTTGGGGAAATGCTTACTTGGGATCTGTACTAGTTTATTAACTGTGAACTCTTCTATGTCCCCCATCCCCACCCTATTGTCCTCCTTTATGCTTTCATCACTCTTTGGCTCTTTGCACTTTGCTTTCCTGTTGAAATGTCTACCTAAAAATTCTGGTGTGTGAGAGTGAAAAAATTGTTTACATAATGATAAGAATACTCTTTCCTCTGAAATATTATTCTCTTTTGCGTACTACAGAAAGTCTTGTAGCTGTAATTTTAATTAGTCTTTGCTTTACATATACCTGTTTTTCCTTTCCTCAGCTCCCATCTTCCTTTGATGAGTACTGGTCCCATTCTTTCCTTTTAATATAGACAACATTTTAAAAAAATACATGTTCACTGTAGAAAAATGAAATATATATAAAATTTGTGTAAGTAAAAAAAAGGAGGATAAAATATATAATTTATACCACCTAATGGACACTATTACATTTTTTGGCATGCTATCTTACAGAATATTAATGAATATGTACACTGAGTGGCCAAATTATTATGACCGGCCAGATTATTATGACCACCCCATCAGTACTTCGTTGGGCCACCTTTTGCCTTCAATACTGCAGCGATTCTTCTTGGCATTGACTCCACGAGATGTTGAAAGGTGATGCAAGGAATCTGACACCATGCCTGATGAATAACACTGTCCAGTTCTGTGAGATTTGATGGTTGTGGAAACAGCTGCCTGATGGCTCTTTTAACTTCGTCCCACAAATGCTCCATTGGATTGAGATCTGGTGATTGTGGGGGCCACCTAAGCAAGGTAAAGTCTCCCTCATGTTCTTGAAACCACTCCTGCACAATACGAGCACCGTGGCATGGCGCATTGTCTTGTTGGAAGAAGCCATCTCCATTGGGATCCGCCATCAACATGATAGGATGAACTTGATCAGCAATGATACTTAGGTATGTTTTGCTATTCAGACGTTTATAATGACCTGGCCCTCTAGCAACTTCAGCGGGAAATTATAGCTAATTTGTCTACAAACGTCAGGTGGTCATAATAATCTGGCCACTCAGTGTATATATATCACACATAAAATACAAAGTGAATTATACTGAACTCTTTTATTTGTGTTTGAATACAACTTTTTATATTAAGAAATATGCTTCCAATATCTAGTGCCTGAAGCACATTTCATTGTATGGCTAGGCTATAATTTACTCCATCAATCCCATGCTCCAGATATCTAGTTTGTTCAGTTTTTATTTATTTTCAGTCTTTATTTTAAACAATGCTAAAACAGTCCTATAGCTAAATTTTGTCATAAACTAATCCCAGTTTTTGACTCTCATAAACTTCTACCACTTTTATACGATTACTAGAGGCCTGGTGCGTGAATTCGTGCATGGGTGGGGCTGATCAGGCCGGGCCGGCCAAGGGGAGGGACTGCGGGCAGTTGGCCAGCCGGCCCGCCCCCTGGTTGAACTCCCGGGTCGAACTTCCAGTTGAGGGGACAATTTGCATATTACCCTTTTATTATATAGGATTTCTTTTAAATTTGGTGATGTTTTGCAATGGTTTGTAACTAAAGGCATTGAAGTAGTGAACTGCCAGGTGTGTTTAGGAATCATTCATTTTTCCAGGGGTCAGTGTCATGATGTCTTTGAGAGTGAAGCTGAGGCTTTTGTATTTGGTATTTGTGGCAATGGGAAGGAGAGATGATGGGTTGGGTTACCTCTGTAAAAGGTAGGACAGACTAGAGTGAGGAGGCAAGTTGAATTGGTCCCAGAGTAAGTCTTATGGAGAACTTGAACTAAAACTTTAGCATTAGGAATCTTCCCTGGAGGGAACCTATGCCATTGATTAAATGAATTTCTGTGAGGGACAACTTCAAAATTTGGGGCCTGGGAGAATGATAATATTATTAACAGAGATGGGGAGGTCAGAAGGAAGAGAAGGAAGGTGATCATCTTAAGAAAATGCAAGAAAAAACAAAGGGAGACAGGAAGGGGTGGAAGAAAGTGTCAAGGAGCTGGGCCAGCATGGCTCAGTGGTTGAGTGGCGACTTATGAACCAGGAGGTCACGGTTCGATTTCCCGTCAGGGCACATGCCCAGATTGTGGGCTCGATCCCCAGTGTGGGGTGTACAGGAGGCAGCCGATCAATGATTCTCTCTCATCAGTGATGTTTCTGTCTCTCTCTTCTCCCTTCCTCTTTGAAATCAATAAAAAAATATATTAAAAAAAGAGAAAGAGTCAGGGAAATGATAAGTTGGAAGCAAACAAGGGAAGGTGGTCAGGTCAGCAACATCCACTGAAGGGATGTGAAAGGGGATGAAGCTTGAGGTGGCCAATGAACTTATCCATTAGGAGAGGTTTGTTGGCAAAGCGTGGGAGATTGGTTTCAGTAGAGCCGTAGGTGTAGAAGGAGATTGAAGAGAGTTCAGAAAGGAATGGGTGTAGAGTAGACAGTAGGTATGTGTGCTTAAATAAAATTTTACTGATAAAGAATTAAAATAATGAATAAAATGGAGGAGAGAGAACAGGGTTTATTTATTCATTCAGTAAATCTTTCTATTTTCCAGCCTACTATGTGCCATGCATGGCACCAGGCCTGGGGTAAGATAACCATAGTCTCTGCCCCAGAAACATGGAATAGGGAAGATATTTACCAAAGAATCCCAGTTAGTTCAGTGCACACTCTGGACAAATGCTGTGTAGGAAAAGTGCAGGTGGCCCTGAGAGAGTATGAGCGAGCCCTGACCCAGCCTGGGAGTGTTGCGAGTTGCATCAGAGAAGAAAGGCACTGAGAGGTGAGAGGAAAGGCGCTGTGGAGAGAGGGCTGGAGGGAACAGCAAGGCCATGTGGAGAAGCCCTGAATTGGGGGATGGCAGCAGGTGGGGCGTGGCTGGACATGCATGTTCTATTGTGGGAGCCAGAAAACGCCCAGGAAAGGGGAGGCCTGCCTCTTTTGTATCCTAGGGTAGACTGAACAGGTGGATTATGGGTGTGAGTGGTGGGGGCTATCAGTGCCTACAGAAGGAGAATGGAAGACTTCAGGAGTTGTCTTGCTTTTTGCAAGGTTAGTAATTCAAGCCAGTGATTATTAACTCCAAATGCTGTTTTATTTTACTGAAGAGCCTGAAATATGTTTCCTGGGCCTAACAGACCTGCAGTTTTCAGTAGGTGTGCCTTGTTTCAGCTAGCACATGCATTTCTGGAGAATTGTGGCGAATTCACATTTTTGTAAATGGACTAATTTTAAAAGCAGCAGGGAGTATGGGTTTAAAAAGAAGCCTATGGTACACCCTTTTTATAAACTACTGACTCAAAAACAAATCTGTTTTGTAAATCACTCCTTTAGTGGATGCGATAAGGGCACACTTATGCTGAGAAACATGTACATTCCTCCATGCTTCTGATTCCACAATCAGTGAATAAGTGCTTTTGAAAACAAGAACAGCTTCCCTAAATATTCTTTGGTCTGTAAATATTTTAGTAGGAAGGCCTCTGTCATCTCTCTGTCATCTTTCTTATTTTTAGGAAGCTCCTTGGTAGAAACCCTCTCGGTTTCATTTCCATTGGAGATCACACCTTTCTGAGGAGAGACTGTCAAGAAAGGCGCAGGTGTCTGTAGTTTTCCAGATACGCACCTTTCTTTCTTCATGCTCTTCTGGAGCAGCTGCTCAGAAAACAGATGATGTCTTTGTGGGAAGAGCCAGCACTGATCGCCTTGATTATTTATTCTCCGAGTTAATGTAATAGTGTGACCGCAATGCCATCTGATGCTGTGGGATTGTGTTGTTGGGGCTTCCAGGTGACACTTGGCAGACATTACTCTGCAGATTGATTGGGATGTTTTTTGATTTCTTCTTTTAGTGTTGGCGTCCAGGTCTATTGATAGGGAATTTATCCAGAGAAGAGGAGCTTTTCCCAATTGCTCATCTTCCTCTGAGAATCATACATTTCTAAGAGAGTTCTTATGTCTATGGTTTGGTATGACAGATGTTTATGTCTGATGCAGAATAGAACAGAAAATATACTTAACCTTTATTCAGCCTGCGTTATAAATGTATCCTGCATGCTTTCAGCCACAGTGAATTATATTAATAACCTGTTATTGTAAAAATGTCAAGAGTATTTTCTGTCTCTTGGAATGATTATTTATCTGCTAAAAGTATAGTGTTTATTTTAACACTCTTGACAAGAAGAAGAAAAAAATTACCTTTTAGTGAAATGCTACTTTTCAAGCAGTCTTTCTTTCAGATCAGTCTAAAAAATAGCTATAGAGATGACACAGGGAAAATGTCTAAATAGTACATGGGATCTGAAATCGCCCTGTCATCCCATTTGATTATAAGAGAACTTCAAAGACTTGATTTACAGCTGCACTAACACACTGATTTCACATTCTGTAAGCAGGTTTGTCATTTAAAAAGAGCAAATGAAATGCTCCACACAAGTATGGAAAGAAAAAGCCTCCCTTAATTTCTTCACCATCCATGTTCATCTCATCCTGTCCCGCGCCCTCTTGCAGTCCAGGAGCCCTCAGGGAATGTCCAACTGATGGCTTAGGCACACTCCCCCCGGAGTTGGACATCCTTAGTGCTGCCATGGAGGTGGGAGAGGCTCCCGCCACTACCACTGCACTCACCAGCCATGAGCCCAGCTTTTGGCTGAGCAGCCCTCCCCCTGCATTGAGTGTCTGCCCCCTGGTGGTCAGTGTGTGTCATAGTGACCGGTTGTTCTACTGTTCAGTTGATTTGCATATTAGCCTTTTATTATATAGGATAGCTCTTGGATTTACAAATCAGAATACATTTATATTTATCAACTGGAGCAATTATCCTTAATTCCAAATAGAACAATGAATACAAGGGAAACCAAGGCTAGGAGCTTAAATAAAATGAAAACAAAAAAGACAAGTAAGAGTTTTGTGAGCATGATTGCTCAAGGGAAAAGGAGATGGAAGCCGGGGTATACAACTCTTCTGGAACATCAGGGATGATGGAGGTCGATGGTTCCTTGTGACAAAGGATTCCCAAAGAACGCTCACCTGAGTATCCGACAGAGAGGTATAAGACAACTGTGAGTATTTATATTGGTCTTTAGTCATTTGCCTGTGCATGACTGTCCCCTCTATCTTCAACATCAGAGCCTCAATACCATGCCTTGCATTTAGAGAGAGCTGAAATGTACAGATAAATATAGAGCTGCTGGCTGGATTACATAATAGGGGAAGTAGAGGGAAGTGGTGTTGGTGGGTAATTACATGTAAGCTTTGGTTCCAGCTTTGTTGACCCAGAAACTACATCCAGCAAGATACTCAGAAGCCGATAGTTTTTCAGTTGCTAACCCACACCATTTAAACTCATGATGGGCAGGTGTGTAAATCAGAATGTCAGTTTATTAATTCACAGAGGTGGATATTCCTTTACAGGGGCCAGAATTTTGGGCACCTCAGAAACCAGGGGGTCTGAAGGAGGGATAGTGGTTGTCTGGGGAGCATGGTATCAGAACAAAGGACAGTGGGTCCTTTGAGGGCTACTTCCCTCAGTCCAGGGGAAAGTCTGGTGAGCTATTCCTAATCCACAAGAGAAATAAAAAAAGTTAATGTGAACTGAAACATATGCCCCTCCCCCACAAGAATCCAAGAAAAGCAGTTTGGCATGTAGAATGCTTGATGATGAAACTTAGGGAAGGGGTCAAGGAGAAGACATAACAAGGCCATAAAGTATTGCTTTGAAAAGACTGCACTACGACTTACGTTGATAGGAGTTACAGGAATTTCCAATGGAAACAGGTGGTCTTATGTTTTTAAGAATAGTTTTGTGGTGTTGAAATATTTTTAGAATTTAGATCCCCTGGAAGCAGCGTCAGCTTCTCCTTTCAGTGGATGCTGAGCTAGATTTTTCTTACTGTCTGTGTAATTTCACTAACTCGACAAAGCCATTGGCATTCAAAGCTGGAAGTGGTAGAAATGCAAGAAGGAAGAGAAAGCTACTGACAAAAAGGCCTGAGGATTCTGGGAGAAGGAGGAGGGCAGTGGATACTCCAGTGATAACACTGGGAAGTGGGTGGGCGAAAGGTCGTGGGAAGTATGAGGATGGTGTGTGTGGAATGATTTGGAGAGCATCTGTGTCAGATGGCAAAGCCCAGCCCTGGAGGTCTGTCCTGGTTGGTATGAAGAGGGGCCAAGTAACTGACCAGAGGCAAATGTCCGATTTCCCCTACCTATACCATAGCCGCCCACCTGGCAACCCCACTTGGGTATAACTTGGGAACAATCACTGAAAGTCTTTTCCTTTAAGAACTAGTTATGCTTTCATCCAAGTCCAGACCAGGTTTGCTGTAGACATATTTAATAAGATTGTAACTAAACAGATAGAAGAACCCTTTCAATCTCAATTGCCAGAAGTTACAATTCAAACTGGCTTAAAGAAAAAGGGAATGTAATATATCCTATATAATAAAAGACTAATACACTAAGTGTCCAGTCATCCGGTCATCCGTTCAACCTATCAAGGCATAATGTGCTAATGATATGCTAAGGATGTTCAACAGCTCACTATGACATGCACTGACCACCAGGGGGCAGATGCTCTGACCAGTAGGTTAGGGACTGATCAAGACAGGCCCTGGAGCCCTCCCTCAATCCCTCCCTGGCTGGCCAACCTCCCACATCCCTCCCCAACCCTGATCATGCACTGGTGGAGTCCCCCGGCCTGACCTGCGCCCTCTCGCAATCGGGACCCCTCAGGGGATGTTGGAGAGCCAGTTTCCACCCAATCCCACTCAACGCAGGACCTGCCCCCTGGTGGTCAGTGCGCTCCCACAGGGGGAGTGCTGCTCAGCCAGAAGCCAGGTCATGGTTGGCGAGTACAGAGGCGGTGGCAGGAGCCTCTCCTGCACCCATGGCATTGCTAAGGATGTCTAACTGTCGGCTTAGGCCTGCTCCTCACAGGGAGAGTGACATGTGTGACAGGAGCAGCGTAGAGCCTGTGTCAGCTGTGTAGGCCAGATTCTGGCCTGTGCCGTACCTTGTAATTTTAATACTTAGCTCCTGAGCACTTTATAATCATTACCCGGTCTTCACGGCATCCCTGACAGGTAAGCAGTGCCATTCCCAATTTCAAGATGAAACAATGGGAGTGATTTAAGATTATAGGAGTGGATTTCAGGGCTACAAACATAAGCTTAAATGCCTTGGTTGTCAGTTTTATGCTCAAGTTCCTTGATTAACACTTTCCAACCAGCAATTCTTGAACTGGAATTGGTCCGCAGATGTGCTTTCTGCCAGCCCAGGCATGTCTGGCTTTGCAGCGGAACTGCTTTTACTGTCCCAGCAGCTGGAGCGCTCCCAGATATTGTGAAGGTCACAGGGGCTGCCGGCTCTCACTGTGTCCAAATGTCAATCTTTCATTCAGATGTTAATTCTGTGGTCTCTGGTCGATGATTCTTTTCCTTAGAATTCCATTCTAAGCCTGAGTATGTTTGTGAGTGTATCTGTGTGTGTATGTCTGTTTATGTGTGTAGGTATATGTGCATATGTCTTTGTGTTACGTAGTGAGTGTATGTATATCTGTGTGTAAGAGTATGTATGTATATGTATATGTGAACACATATTTGTGAGTACATGTGTATATGTGTGTGGGTATATATTTATGTCTGAGTGTATATGTATATGTGTGTGTGTTTGTGGGTATATGTTTGTGTCTGTCTGTGTCTGTGCCTGTGTATATAAGTGCACATGTGTGTATTGTCTTACTATCCTTGCTTTACCTCTATTTGTGCTTCATTGCTTATTACTTTCAAAGATAGGCTGAACTTTTTTACTGTATCATTCTGCTAGCAACCTTCTGAATACTAATAAGAAAAAATTATTTTTTCCTGAGAAAAATATTACCGTGCATCCTGACATTTTTGGCAAGTCGTTTTCTACTCATAATGGGAAGTTTTGATAAAGTGAATTATTTTTGAACATTGCTGTTTTCCTTTGTATTTCTCTGCGCCCACCATTCTCTCTGTTTCCTATTAAATTATTATTTTCTCTGTGTTACTTTACAAGTTGTAATTGCTTTGTTATCAGAAAGAGAGAGGTGGGTTCGTGTTATCCTTTTATCACCTTGGCGGATGAATTGTAGCACTCCTCATTACCATACCTTTGTTCTGCTCAGTTTTTAATGATAATTGCCCTTGTCATTCCTTGTAATATAAGCCATAGAAATCTTCTGGTTAAAGCAGAGGGAGATGAACAAGTCAGAATATATTTTCACAATGAGTTGATAAGGAAATTTCATGTTTCATTTGAAAGCATTAATTAGATGACAAGAAGCTTATGAAGTGAAATAAACAGAAGATGGACAAATGACATTATCACAGCAAGTTCAGGAAAGATGCACATGCGCATGGGGCTGAGACAGAACATGTCTGTGTGGGTTGGTCTCTGTCTACCACCCTCGCATTGATAATGCTTTCAAATGTTTTTATTTTCTTCTTTCTTTTTCACATGGGTGCTCCCCTATTTTTATTCTTTACATGCCACACTTTCTGAATTTGTACCTCTGGGTGAGAGAACACATGTGTTTATATTCACATTGTTACACTGAGCTTAACAGGGGCTGGACTTGTGCAAGCCAAAAGCTCCTCACTACCCTCTGTGTCAAGTAGGGGCATTGCTTGTCCAACCAATCACATTAAATAAGATGAAACCTTGTGAAGTGAGCAACAGCTGTGTATGTACCTGTGTGTTGGAGTTATTCTGTGGAATGGATAGGAGGTCAAGGAGCAGTCCAGCAAGAAGTTTCTTACTCAAGCTAATCACAGGGTGAGTTTGAAGGAAATAGTATACTTTGGAAGGGGAGTCCTACTTTATCCCTCTTTGATTTAAGTCTCCGGTTTAAGCTTGTCATTCTTGCCAAATTCCAAACTAGTCCAATTCCAGGACCAGGGACCTTCATTCTGTGTTCCTTTTGCCATGTTGACCAAGGTCAGAACAATTTATAACTGCCCAGTTCAACCAAAATAAAGTCTTAGTTTTGAAAAAAAAAAAAAAGCAAACCCTGTCAGAATGGCTACCATCAACAAATCAATAAATGACAAGTGCTGGCGAGGATGTGGAGAAAAGGGAACCCTCGTGCACTGCTGGTGGGAATGCAGACTGGTGTAGCCATTATGGAAAACGGTATGGCGTTTCCTCAAAAAATTAAATATGGAACTGCCATTTGACCCAGTGATCCCACTTCTAGGAATATGTCCTAAGAAACCCAAAAGAATGTATGCCCTCTATGTTCATAGCAGCACAATTTACAATAGTTAAGAAGTGGAAATAGCCTAAGTGCCCATCAGTAGATGAGTGGATAAAAAAGCTGTGGTACATTTATACCATGGAATACTATGCAGCAGTAAAAAAGAAGAATCTCTTACCCTTTGAGACAGCATGGAGGGACCCGGAGAGCAATATGTTGAGCAAAGTAAGCCAGTCAGAGAAAGACAAGTATCACATGATCTCACTCATACGTGGAATCTAATGAGCAAAATAAACTGATGAACAAAATAGATCCAGAGACATGGAGCACGGTACAGACTGTTGAACCCCAGAGGTAAGGTGGGGGTGGGTGGGTGGTTGATGGGAAGAGATCAACCAAAGAACTTGCAGGCATATATGCATAACCCATGGACACAGACAATAGTGTGGTGAAGGCCTGGGGCAGGGGACAGGGGTAGGCTAGAAGGGATCAATGAGGAAGAAGAGGGGACATCTGTAATACTTTCAACAATAGAGATTTTTTTTAAATTTAAAAAAAAGAATCAACCAGATGCTTCTGAAGTTAGAATTTGTTTAGGGTATATTGTGGATGCAAATAAAGTTACATTAAAAAAAATAGTAAACCCTATTTTTTCCTCCCGAAGCCAAGAGAAAGTATCCTAGCATGTACAAGAGCATAGAATTGAATATATTTGTGACTTTCTGATCCATGCTCCACTCTGTCCAGTTGCAGATGAGATTTGGTCATTCTACTTCTATCCTTCATGTTTCAACTACCTCCACATTCTAAATCCTATCCAGGGTTTCTTGCCTGGACCAGGGGAAGTTGTTTTCTACTCATAATGGAAAGTTTTATCTTTTGAGTCGTTGTTGTCCTTTGTATTTCTCTGTGCCCACCACTCTCTCTGTTTAAGATCAAATTATATGGCCCTAGCCGGTTTGGCTCAGTGGATAGAGCGTTGGCCTGTGGACTGAAGGGTCTCAGGTTTGATTCTGATCAAGGGCACACCCCCGGTTGCAGGCTCAATCCCCAGTAGGGGGCATGCAGAAGGCAGTCAATCAGTGATTCTCTCTCATCATGGATCTTTCTATCTCTCTCTCCTTCTCCCTTCCTCTCTGAAATCAATAAAATTATTTCAAAAGATTAAATTATTATTGTCTTTGTATTACTTGACAAGTTGCAATTGCTTTGTTCCTAATTGCTTCCTACTGGAAACTGTTCTCTGCTTTTCTCCCAAGGTGTGGGTTAATAGCTGCTTCTGGTTTGAAAGATGTTTTCACGTTGGCTCATAAAGATTTTTCTCCTGAGCCCCAGTTGGCCCTCCTCACCTGTAAGTAAAACCCTCTCGCAATCAAAACTGTGTTTATTCTGTTCTGAGTGTTGGTGCTATTATGGTGAATAATATTTACTCTTTCATCTCTAACACCTAGCATGGAGTCTATTTGTTGAATAAATGAATTGGAGGTATATTTCCTGTTTTTAGGGTATTTGGAGTCAGATGGGAGAGCTTACCGTTTGAAGCTGTGGCTTCCCTGGAATTCCTGTCCTCACATTTGACCTTTTCCCTTAAAATTGCCTCAGGCCTACTCACTAGATGTTTCAGGCTTGTTTAACTTTTTCATGATGCTCAGTTCTAGCTGACATCTGGAGGCAGTTCATGGGAGGGGACATGTGGACCAAGTCAATGCCAACTTTCCCTATAGCCTGACTGTAATAAATTACTTCCTTGCAGTAACCAGAGTCAGACTGTGCCTGGTTACATGTTTCTGTTTCTGGTTTGAAGGATCCCTTCGGCTCTGTACTCACTGATAAAGGATGATTGTTCCTGAGCCCATTGGTTGGACAAGACATTGCGTTTCACTCTCCTAAGCTCTCCTTTCTCTCCTAAATCCTCTCCACGTCTTCATAGGTACCTTGGTGAAGGATGATCCAAAATTATATTTCCATAGTTTTCCATTTTCAAAACTACTTTTATTCCCCAATGAATGTGCTCTCACAGTTAATGTGTGAAATTAGAAGTTAGACCTTCTGATTCCTAGACTAGTGCCATTTTCATGTTATAATACTTTTGAAGATTTAGTGACTTTTGGAAATCTGTGATTGACTTAGTGATACTTATTATGGTACTTAATTATTAATCATTGTGACACTTAATTGGGTTCTAAATCAAATTTCTCTCCTTTTCTTGATGGCCTAAAAGCCTGGTAAGAATTGTCTTACACATTTTTTGGTCACTTTATCCTTGATCACTTTTTCCAGACTTTTGCAGTCTGGTTTTGACATCTGCCACCTTTACTCAGGCTATAATTGCCCTAGAAATTTCTTTGTATCCTAGAAATTGATACACCCACTGGTTTTACTGTGTTCTCCCTTCCTGGATCTTTTTCTTTTAATTTAAATTTTATTTTCTTCTTTAAAGTATTACAAATAGTAGTACATATGTCTCCTTTTTTCCCATTGACCTTTCCCTGGCCTCCCCTAAACCCCAGCACATGTCTTTACCTCCCCCCCCCCAAGTGTCTTGTGTCCATTGGTTATGCTTATAAGCATGCATATCAGTCCTTCGATTGATCTCTTACACCCCCCCTCCCCCGCAAAACTCCCCAGCCTTCCCGCTGTAATTTGACAGTTTGTTCGATGCTTCTCTGCCTCTGTATCTATTTTTTTGTTCATTAAGTTATAATGTTCTTTATTATCCATAAATGAGTGAGATCATGTAGTATTTTTCTTTCACTGCCTGGCTTATTTCACTTAGCATAATGCTCTCCAGTTCCATCCATGCTGTTGCAAATGGTAAGAATTCCTTCTTTTTTATAGCAGCGTAGTATTTCATTGTGTAGATGTACCACAGTTTTCTAATCCACTCATCTGCTGATGGGCATTTAGGCTGTTTCCAAATCTTAGTTATTGTAAATTGTGCTGCTATGAACGTAGGGGTGCATATATCCTTTCTGATTGATGTTTCTGTTTTCTTGGGATATATTCCTAGAAGTGGTATTACTGGGTCAAATGGCAGTTCCATTTTTAAATTTTTGAGGAAACGCCATACTGTTTTCCACAATGGCTGCACCAGTTGGCATTCCCACCAGCAGTGAAGGAGGGTTCCTTTTTCTCTGCATCCTCTCCAGCACTTGTCATTTGTTGATTTGTTGATGATAGCCATTCTGACAGGTGTGAGGTGGTAACTCATTGTTGTTTTGATTTGCATCTCTTGGATGATTAGTGACTTTGAGCATGTTTTCATGTGTCTCTTGGCTTTCTGAATGCCCTCTTTCGAAAAGTGTCTATTTAGGTCTTTTGCCCATTTTTTGATTGGGTTATCTTCCTTTTGTTAAGTTGTATGATTTCCCTGTAAATGTTGGAGATTAAACTCTTATTAAAGATGACATTGGCAAATATGTTCTCCCATGCAGTGGGCTTTCTTGTTGTTTTGTTGATAGTTTGTTTTGCTGTGCAGAAGCTTTTTATTTTGATGTAGTCCCATTTGTTTATTTTCTCCTTAGTCTCTCTTGCCCTAGGATCTGTGTCTGTAAAGATATTGCTACGACATATGTTTGCAATTTTGCTGCCTATGGAGTCTTGTAGGGTTTTTATAGTTTCCCGTCTTACATTCAAGTCCTTTAGCCATTTTGAGTTTGTTTTTGTGTATGGTGTAAGTTGGTGATCTAGTTTCATTTTTTTGCATGTATCTGACCAAATTTCCCAGCACCATTTATTAAAGAGGCTGTTTTGACTCCATTGTATGCTCTTGCCTCCTTTGTCAAATATTAATTGAGTATAATGGCTTGGGTCTATTTCTGGATCCTCTATTGACCACTGGTTCTCAACCTGTGGGTCGTGAACAAGGAAAATCATCCTGCATATCAGATATTTAAATTATGATTCATAACAGTAGCAAAATTATAGCTATGAAGTAGCAACAAAAATAATTTTATGGTTGGGGGTCACCACAACATGAGGAACTGTATTAAAGGGTCGCGGCATTAGGAAGGTTGAGAACCACTCTAATTAGAAAAGAGGATCAGAGTGATTATTTCCATCCAATATGACTAGAACCATGACAGAGATAAGCACAGGATAGCACTGGGCCCCAGGGGAGGGTACCTCGAACAGACAGGAAAAGGTAATTAGAAAGACTCTCCTAGAGTACATGCCCTTGACTGGAATCAAACCTGGGACCCTTCAGTCTGCAGGCCAACGCTCTATCCACTGAGCCAAACCGGTCAGGGCTCTTTTCTTCTCTTCCCTAGAAGAAGGAAAGGAGAAAGGCAGAGGGTTTTGAATCCATACCCAAAGGAGGGAAAAATAACTCTACATGGACACAGAGCAGTCAAAGTAAGACCCCAGAGGCTTGAAATAGTGTACAAGTTGGGGAATTATGATGTGTTCCAACCATAAAATCAAAGAAAGGATGGAAGGAGATGAGGTTGGAGAAAGGGGTTACAGGCTGTCCTCACATGGAAGTCATTACAAAGCCTCTCTTTCCCACACTCCCTTCTTACTCTCTTTCTCCCTTTCACCAGGTTCATCTATTTGCTTTAAAATAACCCCTCAATTGAAAATTGAAAACAATTTAGGAAGGAAGACTTGCAACATAAATGGGCCTGTGAATGCTCTGGAAAGTAATCCGTTATATACATCATTCTTTTTGAGGTTGTTTTATCTTCCTTCAAAAAGCCCTGACTGGTTTGGCTCAGTGGATAGAGCATTGGACTGCGGACTGAAGGGTCCCAGGTTTGATTCTGGAGAAGGGAGAGGAGAAGGAAGAGGAGAAGGGAGAGGAGAAGGGAGAGGAGATGTATGTAATTTAAAGTGTAGTACATGTTGTTAAATTCCCTTCCATAGGGACTGTACTCTTTTGCATTCCCTCCAGCAATCTATGAGAACATGTATTTCCTCAGAGCCTTTCAAACAGTACTCTGACCTGTTAGGCATAAGGTTTTTTGGGTTTTTTTTAGTCTGATTTATGAGAAAAGACAGCTCAGTGAAGTTTTCACTAACACTTCTTTTATCAAGAGCCAGTTTAAGCATCTTGTCATATGTTTAAGGGCTATTTCCACTCCCTCTTCTGTAAACTCTCCATATCTTTTGTCCATTTTCTATTGGATTGTTGATCCTTTTCTTCTCAGTCTTTACAAGTTCTTTCTATATAAAAGACTTGGTGTTTGATATAAATTGCAAATATTTTCCCACAGGCCCTTTCTTTTTAACCTTTCATTTGGTTGTTCCCTCTCTCTCTGCCCCACTGCTCATGGTTCTGCCATCCCTCTTATGACTGTTCTTTCCTCCCTGCTTCTCTCGAGTGCCTTCACATCAAGAATCAGTGCACGCATCCAGACTGTGAGCTCTCAAGAGAGGGACTCCTGTTGCATTACTTTTTGTATTTCAGCACGAAACACAGTGGCTAACTCATGCAAGGTGTTTGATATGTTGATTGTTTGAACCTCCAGGTTGTGATATTCAAAACTTGTAATTCTAATCACTACTTGCTTATCTTTGTTTATGTTGTTCTTACCACCTGGAATTTCTCCCCTTTTTTCCCTACATCTGGACGGATTGAAATTTTACTTATCTTTCAAAAGGCTCGTCTGTGCCACTTTCTCTAGGAAAGCTTCCCGCTTCCCTGATTTCCTTAATGTGATATTTTCTTTCTTTAAATCTTTTACACTTTGTATCTGTCTTCTGGTCCCTCCCCCGCACCCCCCCCCCCCCACCTGCTAAATTATATCCTTTGCTGAGCCTAGCATACAAGTTGCAACGAAAAGAATAGTTGTCAAATTAAACTAAATATAAAGTATGTGTTCTTTATCCATCTTATGTATTTAAGTCATCTTTCCAATCTAAGTTTCCATTATAAGCTTCTTAAATGGAAGCTTCTTAAAGGCACATCAAATCAGACTCTTTTATTTGCAAAATATTGAGTTGCTCATTCTACTTTGTTTGTAGAACATTATTTTCATTGGGCTGTGCAAGGTTCTTTTTCTGTTTTAATTGCTCATTTAATTACTCTTTATCTCAGAACCCCAGCCCCATTCCTGCCTACCTTGTCAACACTTACTTGAATGTGTTTGATACATGTCTTCAGATATGTATGTATCCTTATAAAATATAAGGATTTGGTTTTGGCCATGTGACTGTTTTAACTAATAGAATGAGGAAGAGGTGATGATATACCAGGTTCAAGTCTGGGCCTCAAGAAGCATTATGTTTTCATTTGCTTTCTTGCACTGTTACTGTCACCAATAGAAGTAACCTGCTGGTCTCAGGAAGAGACAACCCTGTTTTTAGAGTCTTATCTTCTGAAGATATTTTGTCTGCTGTTATGATGTTTGACATCAACAAAGAAAATATGACCTGGAAGCAATATAACATGGGATGCTGTGGAAATACCATCATTAAAGTCATTTGGTGAATCTGCTGAAAGTGTTGATTTGGCCCTTACAGAGATTCAGAATCAGAAATCCAATCAGATATATGAATTTTAAAAGGTTTAGCCAGAGATTCAAATGCAGGTGGTTCTTGGATTGCACTTTGAGAAATACTGGTTTTGTTCTCTTCTCTGTGATATAATGTGATAAATACATAGATACATGAAATTTACTTGTCATCTTCTCATCACCAATCTATTATCTTGCCCATATATCTCAAACATATTAAATTTTAATTGTTCAATTAATTTGTTTTAGAAAGCAGAAACATATAGCCTTGTGGAGATTTAAAAATGAACTTTAAATTGACACTTTATAAGAGACTCGGGCCCCGGTGCATGATTCGTGCACATTCACATTGAAAAGAAATTAATTAGAAGGTGGCTGGTGGGGCGGGACTGGGTGAGATGGGCTGGACACACCCTGGAGCCAACCTCCCGCGGTCCCTCCCTGGCTGGCTGCACCTGGGGCGGTGCCTCAGCTCAAAGGTTGTCTGCGGAATGAGCAGGGTCCCTCCAGCAGGTGGGGTCCCTCAGCCTGGCCTGCGGGGATCTGGCTGAAACTGGCTCTCTGACATCCCAGATTGCGAGAGGAAAGTTCTTGGATGACACACCCTCCTCTCTAGTTCTGGGTGTGCCACCAGAGAACCGTTGCTGCCAAGTCACCGCAGCTCGGCAGTTCCTGCATTGAGAGTCTGCCCCCTGGTAGTCATTGCGCATCATAGCTACTGGTCGGATGGTCTGACAGTCGCTTAGCCTTTTATATATATAGATGGCTTATTTAAAGATGCCAGTTCACTGGTGATCTCAACCTCTATCTCTTCAGACTGAGTTTATCTGCTTCACATTTTTCTCTATTGTGGAGAAAGTTCTTCTGGCTTCTTAATGATCAACTTTTAAGTCACTACACAAAGTTTATATTTTCTGATTATTCCATTCAAATGGACATTGTTGGCCTCCATGTAGGTAAAATAGAAAGGTGACTAAATGACGTAACTCCCCAGATACTTAAGGCCCCTTTGCCCTGAACTGTTTGTCTCCTCTGCTCAGTCAAGAGAACCCAGAATTCCCACTAGCCCAAGCATTGAAGGTTCCGAATAAAATGTATTCTTTTTTTTTTTTTTGGAAGGGCTCATTCATTTTCCTTTGGTAGCTTTGGTTGAAATAGTTTCTCAGATTTTTAGCCTGTCACCTATTTGGGACTTAGATAATGGCAGTTTAAAAAAAAAAAAAATATATATATATATATATATATATATATATATATATATATATGTGTGTGTGTGTGTGTGTGTGTGTGTGTGTGTGTGTGTATGTATATGTGTAGAGGAAGGGAGAGGGAGAGAGAGATAAAAACATCAATGATGCGAGACAATCATTGGTTGGCTAGTCTCCTGCATGCCCCATAATGGGGATTGAGCCTGCAACCCGGGCATGTGCCCTGGCCAGGAATCAAACCATGACTTCCTGGTTCGTAGGTCGATGCTCAACCACTGAGCCACCACAGCTGGGTGATAATGAGCAGTTTTGACCTCAAGATAGGAGACAAGAAATATCAAGAATATGGATCATTTTATAGGACAGGTCCAGCAGTATACGTACTTGGACAAACTGGGCAAAAGCAGGATTGATTGGAAAGGAGGCTGATGGCCCTTTAGACATACTTCTACTTTGTATTCCTTTCCTAGGACAAAGAAGCATTTGTTTATAATGGCAGCCTTTCCTATTTGTTGTAATGAATGTTTATATTCAGCTAAACAGTGCTACATACAGTTTTTATATGTTGAAAGCTTTTCAGCTAGGAAGTAGTCTTTAGGTACCAATTATTATTTTAATGCTAAATTTTAAGAAACCAATAATTTTATAGGGAAGCATGTCCCATTAGCATGTTGATTAAAAAGTATCTGTGAAGATTGGGTCAGGAATAGAATAAAGCTTTGTGCATGGGTCATGTGTATATTTTTTTCTGGTTAGAATTGGGAAGTATTCTTCAATTGGTCATTTATAAAGGTCTTAGAGAATTTCAAAGAGCCTTCCTTGCTGTATTTCTGTGTGTGCTTCTGTATGCCCAGGTGGGCAGGTGCTTGAACTTGTTTTTCTCTATAAAGCTGCAAAAACAAAACAAAACAAAACAAAACACAACAAAACAAAACAAAACCAAACCAAACCTAACCTTCCCCAGATCTGCCTGTCTTTTAATGTGGTACAGCCTCCATCTTAGTTTGAATTAAATTCTTTGTACATGTGCCAGGGGTTATTATTGTCAATCTTCTTCAACCTTGGCCATACTATAATTTGTAAGGTTTAGATTATTTCCCTTTGCACTTGGGCACTGGAATTATAATCATACGAGGGGCCCAGTGCATGAATTCGTGCACCTTGAAAGGAACTGTGGGCCACAAGGCTGCAGTGGGCACAGGGGCAGGTCTCAGCCCATCCTTCACGTCCCTGCCTGTCCCCTCCCGCCACAGCCCTGGTCCTCTGTCCTCTGGCAGCCCCACTCCTGCTGCTGCCGCTCCCATACACTGAAGGTGCTGGTCCTGCTCGCACCCGCTGACAGCGCAGAATGTTTGGGGCCAGCACCAGCAGTGAGTACAAGCGGGGCT
Organism: Myotis lucifugus; assembly: GCF_000147115.1. Taxonomy (NCBI): domain Eukaryota; kingdom Metazoa; phylum Chordata; class Mammalia; order Chiroptera; family Vespertilionidae; genus Myotis; species Myotis lucifugus. The sequence continues at coordinate 3,874,239 of NW_005871048.1, forward strand.
GGCGCTGTCAGCAGGTGCGAGTGATGGTTGCTGTCCTGATTGCCCCTCAGGAGCAGGCGGAGGTGGAGAAGCCCTCAGGGATGACCTGCTCACGGCCGAGCAATCGGGACTGGCGCCAGGCACCGGCAGTAGGTGTGATTGCTGGGTGGGACCGCCGCACGTGGGAGCAAAGAATTTTCAGTAACCACCAGAGGATCGTCCCAATGACAGCGACTGGTGCCCCACCTTGATCTGGCGCCCCCGCTCACCAGCTCCACCATCCCGCCGTGGCTGATGCCCACCATGTTCTATGCTCTGCCACCTGCTGCTGATGCCTGCCATGTTCTGCACGCACCCCCTGGTGGCCATCACAGGTCATAACAACTGGTTGTTCGGTTGTTCTGCTGTTTGGTCTATTTGCATATTAGGGTTTTATATATATAGATAGTATCTGATATGAACTGCCAGGTCAATCCTAAGGATTTCTTTGGGTGGTTGGAAGATATCCTTGGTTATTATTATTATTTTTTGGTTATATGTCGAATGTGTTTACTTGTCCCTTGTCATTTTTTCATCCTTTTTTTTGGTCATATGGCTAACATGATGTAAAATTTTATTTAGGACCATATTTTGCTCACAACCTTCACAAATATAATTAGGATTTTGATGTAGAAACTGATTTAATTTTTGAATCTTGCTTTTTATCCACACTGCCAATTCATTAAAAGATACCTTAGTAGAGATGTTCAGTTAGACACCAGGAGCACCAAGTTACTTAATAAATATGAAATTAGAGTGACTAAGGTGACATTTTTCATCAAGCCATCAATGTTTTTGCCAAATGCTAATCTTTATGTCACTTATTTGAAGCACTAAACGTCCTTTATGAGCCATCCTAAATCCTGGTGTCAGTGTCAACTGCTGTTGAGAGAGTGCTACAAGTTGGTCCCTTGACATTATTTTCAAAATATAACACAAAATTAGATAGTTGAACCTATGAGGGATCTCGTTTTGATGGAGAAATAGGAGACCAAATATGTTAGCTATCTAACAGGGTCTGAGTTGATCATTATTTTTATTTTATTGTTGTCTGTATGATGGGAAGAAACAGGGAGTGGAATGGGTATGCTTTAGTTCTCATTTGACCAGATTTTATTCGAAGGCATTTGGACATGGGAATTACATATGGTAATAATTGATGGGATATTATTTGATATTGTAATATTAATACAAGTGACTTAAGTTATCACCTATGTGTTATCCTTTTAGTTATTAAAAATGTCTTTATATCCTTGCTATACCCTTTAGTTTAGGGGTGCGCAAACTACAGCCCCTGGGCCAAATGCTGGCCACAGCCTGTTTTGTAAGTTTCATTGGAACACAGCCACACCCCCTCATTTGTGTACTGTCAGTGGTACCGTTCATGCTACAATGGCAGCGTCGAGTGTGGTCCACAAAGCCTAAAATATTTACTATCTGGTCCTTTTACAGAAAAAGTGTGCCAAGCCACACACTTTGGTTGCATCAGGTGTCCTGGTAGTGTGGACTTTTCCGGGTATTTGCCTATTTTGATCATTATGTCTGGGTAGCTGATCAAAAGGTGTTTACACATGTTGTGTCTTTGAACACATACTCTTTTTTCTAGGATGAATGATTTTTCATCTAAGGATTTATCACAGTGTATGAATCTGTGAAGAATGGCCATTACTACTTTGTGCTGTGTGTCAACAGACTGCAGAGGGACAATCAGATCTGCAAATTCTGTGGGTTGTGTGTTTTTGAGAGAGAAAGAGAGAAGGAGAGGATACAAAATGTTTCTTTTGTTTGAGTTCCTATACATTTCTATTGAGTTATCTACATTGGCTGTTTTACTCTTCAATTTCTTGCTAGATTAAACTCTGTTTCCTACAACTGGCTGTAGCCTGGACTTTAGTTAGCATTTGGAAAATGGAGACAGTTGGCATTTTCTTAATGCCTGACTTTTGTTGAGTTTATTCTTGTTTATTTGCTTTTTTCCAAGCAATGCATACCCAAGGTAAGAAATCAGGGATGCAGAAGAGCTTATTTATGTGAGAAGTGAAAGTCTCCTGTCCTATCCCTCACATGCTCAGGCTCATTTTCTTTTCTTTTCTTTTTTAAAAATATATTTTTACTTATTTCAGAGGGGAATGGAGAGGGAGAGAGAGATAGGAACATCAATGATGAGAGAGAATCACTGATCAGCTGCCTCCTGCACGCCCCCTACTGGGGAGCGAACCCGCAATGCGGGCATGTGCCCTTGATGGGAATCAAACCCGGGACCTTTTAGTCCGCAGGCCGATGCTCTATCCACTGAACCAAACCAGCTAGGGCCAATCTCATTTTCACCAGCATCTCTTTTCACCATAACAAAAATTCTGGTAGTTATCTGAATAAAATCGTCAACCACTATTTCTTGATTTAATGACCTTGGACAGTTTCCTTGTACTCCCTACTGTGAAAGATGAGGATTTGGCTCACTCACCCTCCATGCTCATCTCCATCTCCTAAACTTTGATAGCTTCACTATTTTTGGTTCATTATTGGTTCTTGTCATAATATTAGAATATGTGTCAATAACTCTATTTCTTGTTCACTTTAATCAATTGACTTGATTTTGCTTTAAGATGAAAGCAGTAGTGGCTCTACCCTTCCTCTGTCTCTTGTTTTTCTCTTCCCACCTTCCTTCAATTTAATCTTTGCTTTTATATTGTCAAGGTTGATAACATTTACATTGTGTTCTGTGCTTCAATTACAACCATAATTTCTCTGCCTTCTGCCTATGTGTGTTGCCTTCGAGGCTAAAAATAATCAATATTTATATTACTGTAAGTATGTAATTATTTTTTACTGCTGAGACATGTAGAGCGCTATGTGTCTATTTCTTTTCTTCTGGATTTTATTACATCCCTCCAGGCCACTCATCAAGGTAAAATAGAATCCTTTCTTTTGTACCTCTGTTTTCCTTTTATAGAATTTCTGTTAATCAGATTGTAGCCAACTTAGATTGATTTTTATATGTCTCTTATCTTTTTGCTCATATTTTCAATTTCTTTGTCCTTCCTGCTCTACATTCTGAAAGATGTCTCAACCTTTTCTCTCCGTTTTATTGCATTAAAAAATTTTGGCAATTGATTCTCTGCTCTTTTTACTAGCTCTTTCTGGAAATTCCTTGATTAATTTCCCACTTCAGCCCTCTGTTCTTCCGATTATGGTTTGAGTGATGGCTCCCTCCACTCTCCTGTATACATAGTACCATTCTATTCCCTACTATGTCATCCCAAAATCTGCAAGAATATCTGGTCCATTGATGTCCCATATGTTCTCAGTGCTTTTATGAACTTGTGTTTTTTATTTTAACTGCCATTTTAATGAGTTTCAAAGGGGAAGAGGAAGAGGCATATGCTGAGTCTACTGTCTTGCACTTTATTACTTTAAATTCCTATTTTTCTTCCTTTAAGAATCTCAGACTATTTTAGTTTGTAATAAAGAACCAACACATTTATGTAGTATATTTAAATTTTCTTCAATTTTTCCACGCAAGTCAAGAATTTTTTCATAAATATTTAATCATAGTTAGGTTCTTATAAATGAAATAAATGCACATATTTATTTTCACTTTCTATAATTTCTCTTTTTTCAAGTCAGTTTTATTTTAAACTTTTCTACATACGTATATATTCTTTAGACTCAGAATTTTAAAGTTTAGGATCCTACATCATTTTTAACATGGCATTTAGATTTAAATGTATTTCTTATCATAAATCAACCATAGGCTCCACATGCATTTGGTTAATTTTATAATTTCTTACACACACAATAGGCTCAAGCTTACTTTTTCTTTTTCCTCATATAGCTCTGACCCAGAGGGGAAAGAGGGTTTGATCTCTTTTTTTGTTGTTGCTTTCCTTATTCTCCAACCCTCCCCTATTTGCTCTGCTCCTGTCTCCTCCAGAGTCAGTGATGTGGGGTGGGTAGATTTAGAGAAAAAAGGGCAAAAACTGATGTAATTGATGCTGCCATAATATGATCATTGATGCTTGCTGTCATAACAAATGTTCAAACAGTGGTTCCCTCTCCCCTCGTCCACACTCTACTCTTCCCTCATGTGGGTTAATGCACATTGTGACCCTTCCTTAGCTATCCCTGACCCCACCTATGTACCCATAGGTCCTTCCTGCTGGGGAGCACTTTCCTACAGTGAGCTGTCTTAGGTGAGACCCTTACAGGCATTTCATGCCTTGCTATTCTCCAAGGTGTCGCTTTAAACATATTACTGCTGAAGTTTGAGCAAAAGCTATGCTTCCTCCTTTCCCTGTAATTATTGTTTTTGTCATTGTCACAATGCGCCCCTATCTATGCTTCTACAGGCATGAGGCTGACACTAGTCTTTGCTCACTGAATTTCACCTAAATCTTGGGATTTGTGTTAATTTTCCCCAAGAATTTTCTTGCACTCCACTTCACTAATGGCATAGGGCTGGTCTCTGATGTACTCAACAAGGAGCCATCTGCCAGTGAGAAGCCATTTCCTTTCCTACAGCAACTCCCAGTATCTCTGATTGATTCTCTTGAGAGCCTTCCTTACTTGGCTGGGAGGTGGAGCACTTACGGTAAGCAGAGGAGAGCACAGTGATATTACCTTCTCTATGTCTATAAATTCCCCTTAAACAAACTCCTTACTGAATCTTTTTTCTTCTCTACTGTGGGCTTGAGTGGGTGATGGTAACTGATAGACTAGTTTTGCCACCGTTAATAATTCTTATGAGAATACCCTAACATCTCTCCTTAGAAGGTGGAGTTTCTCATCATCTATTGTCCTCAGTTTTGATGCTTCAGCTGAAATGCCACAATTGCAGGAAAAGTTCCACTGAAACATCTTGTTACACTGCTTTGGTGCTTAACATTTGTTTTCACCAATGCTAGTCATTCTTTCCCAGTGAGACATAAGTATTGAATTGAATGGAAGGGAAAAGAGAGCTTCCCTTCCTTAGAAATTCTAACTCAAAGTGAGTTGATTCATTTGTATGGAGAGAACATGAATATGTTCCTAGTGTCCTTGGTGCTCTGCTCTGAACAAGGTTTTTTTCATTGAACAAACTGTTCATATGTTTCTTCCCTAACAGAAAGTGGCCGTGTTTTACTCACACCAGTGTCCTCAGCACATAAATTATAACTGGAACTCTATAGGTGTTGATTGAATTGGTGACTATGAGCTGATGGGTTCATTGTGAAAGCGAGATAGTTATGAAGCGGCCATTTGAATCACAGTTCTCAAAGACCTGACCTGAAGATGAAAGAACAAAGCTATATTCAAGTACGTGCTGTGGAGAGGAAGGACATGTCTGTTTGGGCAGAGAGGAATTGAAAAGGATCATCAGCCTCTTCCTACCTCCAGTTGACTTCCCCAAATATTCTAAATTTAGAGTAATTCTAAAGTTACTTGAATGATTGCACTAGATCGAAAGCAGTGACAAAGAGTAACGGTCAGAATAATACCTTTACTTACCTACTGAGATACTGTGGAGAATCACTTGACATCAGTGGTTCTCAACCTTCTGGCCCTTTAAATACAGTTCCTCATGTTGTGACCCAACCATAAAATTATTTTCGTTGCTACTTCATAACTGTAATGTTGCTACTGTTATGAATCGTAATGTAAATATCTGATATGCAGGATGGTCTTAGGCGACCCCTGTGAAAGGGTCATTCAACCACCAAAGGGTTCGCGACCCACAGGTTGAGAACCGCTGACTCAGAGGCACAATTTCATCTGAATTCCATTCTTAAAAAACCTGAAATCATGTACTTTAGGTAGGAAAACTTTTCTGTGTAGGACTATCGTATTCTGCTGATGCAAAAATGACAAGACTGGCAGCTTCTTTTTCTGGATGTATGGCAAAATATTACTGTATTTTTCTGTGTATAAAACGCTCCTCAAGTGCCTTATACATGGCAGTCAGCTGAGGAAGGAACCGCAAGGGTGTGTAGCTGCCCATACCCTGTCAAACAGGCTTCCTCCAATCACAAACCATATTGCTACAGATGTCAGCTGATGCCATAATTGGAGGTGGAGGTGGAGAGTGCGCAGATGCAACAGAGCACAGAGACTGGAGCAATCTGAGCCCATAAAAAGATAAATACCGGTAAGCTATTGTCTTACTCTGCAAAATTCAAATTGAATGTAATCAGCTATGCAAAGGAGCATGGAAATAGAGCTGTAGAGAGACAATTGGGCCTCCTCCCACTGAGTGTATGATCAGACAGTGGAGGAAACAGGAAGAACAACTCCTTAAGGTGCCAAAAAAGAAGAAGGCCTTAAGGGGAAAACCAGCAAAATGATTAAAATATTGATTTCTTAATTTTGGGTTGGAAAAGGGGGGTTGGCATATTATACATGGAAAAATATGGTATTTCCCATGGTAACAGATTTTTGTAGCACCAATATGGGATTGACTTTGCAGTAGGTTCAAGCAGAAGTACATGTTGACTCTCAGGAAATAAACTGTTCTCTAAATTCAGCTATTTGGAGAAGGAACAAATCCAACAGAGAAAATTGCATTCTATATAGGACATTGGTATATTCAGTTTGCTTCAGCTTTAAAAAGTCTTGGTGTAGAAAAACCAAGTTCAAACAGTCTTGGAAGGAATTTTAGGGATAAAATAGTCAGGTTTAGGGGATTTTAGGAATAAGGAGGATCCATAGGGGAGGAATGCATAGGTGAGGGCTTGGATCTGCCAGAAGGCATACATTCACAGAGAATGAAAAAGGTACCACAGGATCAGGGGAGAGGAACACATACGTTCACAGAAGATAAGGAAAAGCCACAAAGAATGAGGAAAAAGGAAATAAACTCTCACGGAGGATAGAGAAATGTGAACAAATGGCAGAAAGAGGAAAGCAGATTTTCACTGGAGATAGAGAAATGTTACAAGATAAGGGGGTGGGGACGGCGGCACACTACATGGGTTTTGGGCTTTGAAGCTGATATTCTGCAAAAAGAGTGACCAATTAGAAGAGCATAGGATCATAAAGTGGGGAAGGGGTCCAATTAGAAGGGAGCATGAAGAGACAAAGAGCTACAGCATTTATAAACCTTAGAAAAGGGGCTTTGTATTTGCTTCCAATCAATTTCCACCCTTTTCACCTACCACCTTTTGTGCGTGGCTTCATTCTTTGAATCCATCTGGACAAGGACCTGGGAAAGAAATCACTCTTGCGTCCTGCTCAGGAAAACAACCTGAATCAGTCTGATGGGAGAAAGCGTTTGAGAAAGAACAAGTGAGAGGGAGAGAAAGTGAGAGGGCCTCTGCTAGCAATGCTTGCAGGGAGGAAACTAGAGAGGGATGCCTCTGCTTAAGAACAACGCAGAAACTGACATTGTTTGTTGATTCCACCCCACCCCCAGAGGATGGCGGCCCAGCAATCTGCTGTTTATGTGAATCAAAAAAAAAAAGTGTCAGTCGAGAAAAGACGTGTACTCAGCATGCTCTTAAAACATCTGTTCTAGTAAAACACTTGAAAATAATCGTGCACTAACAGGAGAAAAACAGCTGTGCATGAATCGATGCGCTCTACCACACTCACGCCTGGAATATGCGTACAATAAAATCTCCAGCAATGGGCCCCTGGGGTATTTGGATCAGTGGACAGACTATTGATTTTGTGTAATTTTACTGTGAGCTGCTGTACGGAATACCTTGTGCCTGGCGTCCAAGGGAAAGCTCCTACTCAGGGCCGTGTGACTGAAAGCCGTTTACATCAACTCTTTCAAAGCAACATATAAGCAAACATCACCCTCCAGGGAAGGTTTTGAAGCACCAAGAGGTGGTGTGTCTGCAACTAAGTTGTCTCGGAGATGCAGTTGCAGCCGGTGCTTCCCTCCTCCCCTTGGCACTAAATTGTACCCCAAAGTGCAATCCTGTTCTTTATTCCTTTCTTTTGTCAACTCCCCCTAATATGATCAAATTTTCTTATTTGTAGAGGCAGAGTAATTCCCTGGGTTCCAAAGCCATAGCCCAAATGGATCTTAGTATTACCTCTCTTTCCCCCTCTCTCATCCTGTCCTGGGAAAGTTGTTGGAGTGAAGCAAGTGGGCATTTTCTTTCCTAAGGAGTAGAAAGTGAGATAGAAACAAGAGTAAACTCCATCTGTTCTTTCCCCACCGTATCTTTCCAAATGTTGTTTCTGCGAGTGCTCACTCTGAAAATTGTTTCTAAATTCGCAGCCTGTTGCTTACGTCCTATAATTGCAGTTTAACACTTCAAAAAGTTATTGAAGTTGAAAAATACTATATATGGGTCAGCTCTCCAGATGTTGCTGATACCTGGGAGAGTCTGGGAATGGCTTTTAGCTTCTCCTTCTGTCAAATGGCGAGAAGCACTGATTTCTAGGGTTCTCTTGTAAGGTGCAAAGTGCTGGAGTACAGTATTCCATCTAGGAGTGATTTTTCCTGGGTCGAAAGAGCATTCCAAAATTTATCAGCCTTTGCTGGATTCAATCAGTCAGCCACTCGGAGCTGCTCGAGGCAGAGCTGCGCTTTTCGCCACTGACATGTGGAAAAGCAATCAGACACTGAATTATATGACTGGCTTTCTTTGTCTTCATCTGTTTAAAGTACTCACCGAGCCCCAGTGAAATAACAGTGCTGTGTGTGAAAGCCCTCGGAAAACCTCATTCATCATGAAGTTGGTGGGGAAACCTGAACAAATAGCTGAAGGGCTGACTTCACAAAAGGCAAGAACAGACAGTGTTTTGATGTTTTCAGGGATCGTGCTGTGAACATGATTTTGCCTCCCCCGCCCCCACGTCCACCTTCCAGGCTTTAAACATTTGGATCCTTCGACTTCAGTCAAAATCAGACAGAAAGCGAACTACTCATAGAGGGTTAGTGTTGCAGCTATTACAAGAATAGCATTTCCAGATCTTGATGATCTACTTTGAGAGCCCAAATATCTCATGAAAAGCAGTTTATGCATCTCTGTGTATCAAGGACTCAGACCTCTGCAAGGCCAGCTAAGCCAGGTGGAAGGGACAGGCCCATCAGACCAGGATGGAGCCCAGGCTGGCTTACTGCTGACCTCCCCTGTGGAGTCAAGCTGCTCTGTGGGTGATAGTTAGTGGTTTAAACTTTCAATTTGGCTTTCTGTGGGCGCAGCCTGATTCTCACTTATACTCAAGTCTCTTCATGCAGTATTTGGGCTTAGGGCATGTAAAGAAATGTTAATATTTGCTGAAGCCAAATAGACTTAATACTGTAATTTGGTTTCAGAAAGGTAATGCATTATAAAACCAAGGATGTGTCATTTTTAGATTATTTGTAGTTTGGATAACCCATACAATGGATCTTCCATAATGTAGATAAATTGAAGTAATTTTAAAGTATTTTGGAAATGAACTGTCAGTTCAGTTTCATTCTGAGAGAGAAAGGCAAATCATCATAACGTTGGATTTCTTAAGGAGATACAATTGAATAGCGTCTGCTTCAACCTGTGGGTCGCGAACAATGAAAATACATCCTGCATATCAGATATTTACATTACGATTCATAACAGTAGCAAAATTACAGTATGAAGTAGCAACGAAAATAATTTTATGATTGGGGGTCACCACAACATGAGGAACTGTATTAAAGGGTCACGGCATTAGGAAGGTTGAGAACCACTGGCTTAGGGAAAAGAGAGTTTCAAGAGAGATGGGGATAAAGTATGTGGCAATCCAGGAGGCTCCTGTTTTTGGTTTTGTGAGCCTCTTGATAATAGAAGTGAACTGGGATGTATGTGTACATGTGTGTACATATGTGTGTGCAAATACTATGGTGGGGGTGGGGTACACTTTCATGAAGTCCACATTTCTGCAGAGTGGTGAATCTGATTTCAACTTGGAGCCTAACTAGACAGGTAGGCTACGTGTCAAAGGATGATTAGTATTTCCATTTTTATATCCTGCCAGAAAATGAAAAATCAAAACTTTAAGGTACAGATTAGTGAGAGCACAAAATGCTCAGGTGAGTGAAGCCATTCTAGAGAAGGGAGGTGGTATATTAGTGTGAGGCATTTTGCAAATCTCTTGAGGAATCCTATTGGAAAACCAGCATCTTATAAAGAATTTCAGCAATTATTGGATTTAGAGAGGGACCTTTTATTTTACCAAAAAAAAAATTACCACTGTGATATATGAAGTAACATGAATCCAAGGTAGCATGGGACAAAAATGCATTTACATATAGATGAACATGAGCAACACTGGGGCAATGCCTGAAGAAAACGACTTCAAACTGATCCCAAATAGAGGCTACACAGCTGCAAAGCATGAAGGGACCAAAGTTAACACTGGATGTGATGAGAAAAGCTCTGTTTGTTATGTATTGTCGTGTTTAAGCTAATTCAATTCTTCTCAACAAATCCTTTTGTTTTCTTTACACAGTTCAGGGTTGAAGAAGTATTCTAACTATTATAGCTATCTTTCTGTAACCTGGGTTCTATTAAAATTCTGAGTCCAGAGCTGGAAAACCAGCTAAGCAGCACCACTCAAAGGGATGCAGCTTTAATAAGTGTTTTTCCCAGGGAGTGTTCTAGCATAAAGTCACTTGCCGTATCTTTCTCTTAGTTAGCTACACCTTTCCTGCATTCCTTAATACTAAAAAAATGATCAGAGAACCAAATACAGATGACTCAGATAACCAAATGACAATCCTAGGATGATCTTTCTTAAAACGAAACAAGACAAAAGCCACCTGTAGCAAAATAACACTCCAAACAATCAAGGTACTATCAGCACGGTGTGGTGGAAAGGGCATTGAACTGAAAAGCACTCTAGTCCTCACTCTGCTCGCATAAATGGTTGACTCTTGGTGATCTCCTTAGTCCTTCTGGGTATTGGTTTCCAAGTCTGTAAAATAAGGAGGTTGACTAGATCACTGCTCCTTTCTAGTTGTAAGATTATAGGATTTTGACAGAAACCTGTTACACTAGAGAATTTCATATGTATATATGTTTCATATATAATTTCACTTACTGTATTTTTCAGTGTATAAGATGCTATTTTTTAAAAAATAGTTAGACTGAAATCAAGGGGCGTCTTATACATGGAAGTCAGCCGAGGAGGGAGCCCCGAGGGTGCGCAGCTGCCCATACCTTGTCAAACAGGCTTCCTCCAATCACAGGCCTTATTGTTACTGACGTCAGCTGATGCCCTAATTGGAGGTGGAGGTGGAGAGTGCAGCAGACGCAACAGGGACCGTAGAGTTCTGAGCCCATAAAGACGTCAAAAAATAGAAAGATAAATACCGGTAAGCGATTGTCTTTGCAAAATTCAAACTGAATGTAATTAGCTGTGCAAAAGAACATGGAAATAGAGCTGCAGAGAGACAATTTGGACCTCCTCCCACTGAGTGTACAATCAGGCAGGAAGAACAATTCCTTAAGATGCCAAAAAAGAAGGCCTTAAGAGGAAAACCAGCAAAATGTTTAAAATATTGATTTCTTAATTTTGGGTTGGAAAATTGGGGGCGTCTTATACGTGGGGGTGTCTTATACACGAAAAAGTATGGTATATTGTATACTATAATTTGGTTTCTTTAAGATAATTATTTAACCAAGGATGCAGCTTTTTTTAGATTATTTATAGTTTGGATAACCCATAAATATGAATTATACACTCCACCGGTCTGGCTGATTTAGGCAGAAAAGGAACTTAATAACAGAATATTGGGTAAGTCACAGAATCAATGAAGGAGGGGGGCTTAAAAACCAGTTTGGGGCCTTGCAGTAAAAAAAAAAATGCCCAAGATGGTGTCACAGAACAGGGTTGGTAAGGAAACTGCTGAAGAAAAACTGATGCTGCACCTCTGAGTTAGACCTGCGTTTTCTCCCACTGCCATTGGTGCCAGAGGAGCTGGCCTCGTTCCCTCAACCCCAGCCCCAGTGGGAAGTCCCCACAGGTCCTGCATCTCTGCACACTGCCTTCTGATGTAAAGCTGAGGCCTCTGTCTAGAATTCTCCCACCAGGACTTACAATGTGGAGAATTCTCCAAATGTAAACAAGCCTTCTGAAAAATGACAAATGCTTGCTCTGTCATCTGTATGAAGTTTAGTAGGCAACTACTCTGTTCTGTGATGGAGAATATTTCCCCGTTGAAGTGCTTGAGTTCAGCCTATCCCCGGTTAAAGCTTTCTCAGAGGTCTGAATATCTCTTCCTTTGTTAACATCACCTTCCCCATTCCCAGGTATTGAAGCCTTTCCCAAATTTCCACCAAAACAATCTTTTCTTCTTCCTTCCTTCCTTCCTTCCTTCCTTCCTTCCTTCCTTCCTTCCTTCCTCCCTCCCTCCCTCCCTCCCTCCCTCCCTCCCTCCCTTCTCTTCTTCATTATTCTTAGTAATAAACAAGTCAGGAAGTTATTTGTCTTTGGCTAGCTATCAACTGACTTGTAACATTTAAGCCTTAATTTTAAAAATATTCTTTATAAATTATTTGCATGACAATGTGCTCAGGCATTTGTACTGATTTAGGAAAATTTTATTGCTTTTAAAAAAATATATTTTTTTATTGATTTCAGAGAGGAAGGGAGAGGCAGAGAGAGATAGAAACATCAGTGATGAGAGAATCATTGATTGGCTGCCTCCTGCACGCCCCCTATTGGAGATCGAGCCTGCAACCTGGGAATGTGCCCTGACTGGGAATCGAACCATGACTTCCTGGTTCATAGGTCGAATGTCAGCCACTGAGCCATGCCAAATAGGCTGCTTTTTTTTTTTCCCAATTGCAAAGACAACTTGGATAAAATTTGGAGGTGGAAACAAAAGGCTTAGTTGAGGAAACATTGAAAACATTGCCCACTGTACTCTAGGTAGGGTTGGAAGGTGTGATTGACATGGGGACCACGAGGTATGTTTGGGTAGCCCCTTGAGGGGAAGCTCTTTGAAAAAGAGGATAAAGGTTTAATTCTGTTCCACAAGACTCTGAGAATATTGCTGTATTGTCCAGTAATTGGTTGCGAAGGCACACTCCTCTGTGATGTTGAGTCCTTTAATGTACAGAGCCCATGAGAAGCATTGTCAGACTTTGTGTAAAAAATTACAGCGCTTACACGAGAAATGCAGCTCTTCGCCTCAAGTTGGAAAATGCTATGAAGACGCAATAAAATAAAACATAAGCTACTTCACCATAAGCCTAAGAACAGCAATAAGCGAAAATGACTGCTAATTGTGTATTGTCAGTGATATAATGCTGCTGCCCTTTGGATGTCAGAGCTGGACCTTTTCTGAGTTTATTATCCTACTCACAGGGGGAAATGCATGTTCATTACCAGGGCTTAGAGCATCTGGCAAGGTAACCTCTAATTCTGCTTAAATGGAAATCGACAAAGCAGATACATATTTTCCTGGTTCTTGAGAATTGGTCCCCTGGGGTGGCTCTTGTGACTCAGCATTCCTGAATTATGTGCCCTCCTCAGAACAGGGCTGGAAGAGCAAATGACACTCAATGGTTCCATCTGTGTAAATAAATCTAAGCCATATGAAGCTGACACAAATTGCTTTATTCAATGAATTGAATGATTGCAAGGGACTGCCGTGGTCTGAACATTGCTTTATATATTGACTTCAAGATCTAACTGCCCTGCCTATACAAGGAGGTAAAAGATAGCAGTCATCAGAAGTCACGATTACATTTTGAATAGATAATATCCGGCTAGATTACAGACTTTGAGAGAATATGAATGCTAAAGCAGGAAAGAGTTCCTTCCTTTAAATCAATAGTTATTATACAGGTGGAAGGTCCTGTGTTTTAACATGCTGGGGAAGAGGGATCATTTTGTGAGGAATATTTTATATGTACAACAGCTACACTCTTATGAAAAATGTTTTTTATTCTCCATCAGCCAAGATTTCAGGGAGACTTCATAAAAATAAGCTAAATTATTTTACTTTCTTGCATCATATTTCCTTCGTTGACAACAATGTCTGTATGATTCTGAAGGAATAACCTTGTAGACTCAGTGTTGATAAAACTTATTTAAATTGCTGATAGCCATCCAGCTATGTTCAGGAGCTGAATTTTAAAATAATGTAGATGGAGGTGAGACCCAGAAGAGTCCCGCCTTGTTGAGCTCCAGGTGCTTGTGAAACTCTCCATTTGTCATTGTGTACGTCCTGGAAGAAGGTCCCAGTTGCTGCTGACAGAAGTCATTAGGTGAACTGGGAAAAGATGAGCATAAAGAAAGGAGGGATGAGAATTGTTTTAGGCCAATAACATGATAGTGAAGAAAGGAACAAATGAACGCAAAGGCAAGTGGCAGTGGCTAAGTGGAGGTTCGGGTGCGGTCTTACAAACAATCGCACATATAATACATACGGGGGAGTTCTGACCGGTAGCATTCTGTGTGGAAAAGCGATGTGATGTGGAGAGCCTGGCTGGGTCTTCCTGGTGGGAGCTTTTTGTGCAGTGGAGGGTTCAGATTTTGGCTCCATCTACTTCTGCCCCTGGAACCAACTCTTTATTTGTGGAATATTTAGTCTTGCCGGGTATCATGATAAAGCATTGGTGTATGTTATATCATTTTCCAGTTCCAAAGATTTATTCAAAATGTGGTGGCATGTTCAAGCTGCATGGCTGGGTACCAGGAGATTGACCTTCTCCTTTAGGCAGCCATCAACTTGCCATCAACTAGCAACTCACGTAACTTTCTAACTGTAGGATGGAAATAACATGACATAATTCACAGGTTTGTTGTTAGGAGTAAATAACTCGAGTATAGAGATCTACCCCAAGTCAGGCAGATAGCATGCTATCATGTCAAGTGTCTTTTATTCTCTTTCTAGTTAAACTAGTTTCTGCATCTATAATAATTATATTTTTAAAAATTCCTTTCAGCTGGAATATTTAATATAAATTTTTCCCATATGCTGAATTTTATGGTTTTGGAGTTCATCAACAGAAGTTGTATTGAATTTATTGCTTTATCCTTATTATTTATTAGCATCTAATGTAATACCTCACCCCTAGTGAATGCTCAGAAGGTTTATTGAATTAATCATGGGACTACTAAGGCACAAGCTACCTTATTGGAAATAAATATTTTCAGATTGGAAGACTTTCCATGAAGCAAACTAGCATAGGCAACAAAACCATTATGAATAGAACATTGAGAAGCCATGGTTTCTCTAGGGAACAAATGAGTCCAGGAAATATAGCTCAAGGCAGCATTGCCAGGTGTGTTCTCAAGTCTGACAAAACGTTTCTCTTCTGGAGCACAAAGGATTTGTTTGGATTTTGCTCATAACATCAAGATCTCAGTGTGGGTTTTATGGGCAATGCTTACTCTGAAAGAATTCAACTTATCCAGAGCAAATAAATGCTCCACTTGCACATTACCTGTCTAAGGTGAACGGAAACACAGACTGAAACAGGCACGCTCATTTCCTCCCTAAAGCAACATTTTCTCAGAAATAATGTTTTCAAGTCATTCACAACACTGTTTTTCTATGATCACCTTTTATATCTGGGTTTGGTGGACATGTAAATTTTCCAAAGAATAAAATGAAATCTGAGTGAGTGGAGACATACAGGAGACAGATTTTTGTTTCTTTTTGTCTTTAATATTTTTTACACTTTGGGGAGGAGGTCTTAATTCCCTGTCCCATTTCCGTGGGCACTGCTGTTAATTAAAAGCTAAGCTAGAGGTGGATAATTTGGAATACGACAGACCACAATTGTTAGTTATTATTCAAATTGGCTTCCATTGTTAGTTCTAGTTTCTATTTGTACTAGTGGGTAACAAAGGAGGAAAAGTACAGAAACAACACAAAAGCCTAGTATTCTGGGGCTAGATCCCTTAAGTCTGGATCTGGTCTCTGAGTTGACTTCGTATGGTCTTATGTGAATTACTTCACCTCTCTTCATCGTCCATAAAATAGGGAAAATAATACTCCCTCTGTCCCATAATAATAGTAGCAGTTGATGAATGTAATTTGTCCTATAATAATAGTAGCAAAAGAAAATATAGAACGCAACATTTATTAACAATAAACTAGATTAAATTAAACAATAAATTAAAAATAGTACTCCTAATTTTTATTTTGAGTGTTCAGATAGTTTCTGGATTTTTCAATAATTTTGTCACTGCATTTTAAACTTGTAGGTAGGATCCATTGGCTGCGAAGCTTTGCTTTCCCTATATGCATGAGCTTAAAATTATTGGAGCCATCGTTCTTCATTGCTTCCAGCATAACTTGTTGAAGTGACAGAAACATATTATCCAGTATTTCGGGAGAAATATTATCAAAGGCTAATATGGTGCCTCTTGCTAAGAGGAATATGTCTAAGTTTTTCAAGTTTTTCTCCATAATCTTTGCATTTACATTCACAGTTTTGTTTTTTTCAAAGAATCAACATTAGCATAAGATTCTCCTTGACAATTATTTTTGGAAGCACGTTTCCAAATTCTTGATATGGTCATTCTGTTGCACTTAAATTGTTTTGCAGCTAAAGTAATTGCACCTTTCTGCAACTTTTCCTTTTTATTTTGATGCATCAAGAACTGGACAATCGCAACTCGATCTTTGCTTGAAAACTCTCTTTTTTTCATCTTACTTTTACAATGGGTTGATATTCAACTGAAATAAAACAATTGATTTCAATCAGCGGATGAAATTAGAAAAATAGTTATAATTCGTAATAATTAGATTAACCTAAAAATTGAAAGATGTGTCAAAACAAATGACATGTCATGAAACATTGATTTTGATTGAAGGCTTCGCAATTTTGCGCTACAACATAACTTACAGCTGCATTCGCCAGTAATTCCCGTTTAAATATTCACTTGCTACTATTATTATGGGACAGAGGGAGTAGAATCTATCTTTTGAGGATTAAATAAATTAATCTATTTAAGGGACTTGGAAGAGTGTCAGGATAATAGTTGCTACCATGTCACCGGACAACCAAGGGGTCCGGGCTGCCTGTCACTACTTGAGCCAATTAAGCAGAGAAAGGGTTGAATCATATTTGAGCATTTATTCCAATAATGCTGGCAGTGTGGGAGAGCAGTCTGTCACCCACAAAAATCTGCTCTGATCACCCCCCCGCCCCGCCTTGCCAGTTGGCTGGTTATATACACAGAAGGGAGAAGATAGCTACAAGTGTAACATGGAAAGGGGAGAGTAGAGTCTGCAGTCCAACCTTCAGGGGCTCAAAGTCCGATAACAAGGTGACTAATCTTCTATGATGTTACAACCAGGTCAGCCCGTTCCTGGGACCAGAGAATGGTCAGCGTTCCTGAGAAAACCCCCCGGAGGGGGTCCGGGTCTGGGCGCAGCAACCAAATCAAAGCATGTCCTGTCCTTAGTTTGTTCTCAAAACATATTTCTTTTCTGAGTCATGGACCCATCCAGGCATGTTATTTTTTTACAGCCTTGTTTCATCCTCCAGATTCCCAGGGTCTGTAAGAAAACTTCTTATCTATAGTTAGTAAGGGGAATAATTATTAGACAACTGTGGCTCTATTCTCATTACATGCCCTTTCCCACTCAATAATAGTAGTCCTGTATGCTGGCGGTGAGTTTGGCTTTTACATTTCGAACCTTGTAACAATTTTCTTCTTCATAATAGTAGTGGGACATGGGTCCCAAAATTGGGGAATTTCTGAGTGTATGCCATGTGCATGCATGCGTGATTTTTTTCTTTTAGGTGACTGAGCAGGTTTTATTTCAGAAAGTTAAAGTCATTAACTTTGAAACATCCTTCAATAATCCAATTTGAAGAAGAGCCAAACAATAAAGAGTGATATTCTTCACTGAGAGGGAAATGTGCAGTGGGCATGTGTAATAAAGGAACATATTATGGAGTGAGGATCGAAAGTTAAATGTCTGCAAGTGGATAAGAAAGTTCACCCAAAAGGATAATGAGTTTGGAGTTCCAGAATTTTCTGTATTTTGTGAAATACAGTGTGGTAGCAGCTTTCAGGCTTCTTATCTATACGTATATGCTTGTTGAAAATCTGAGGTTGCCACATGTTGTTTTCAGAGCCACAGTTTAATTTCTAGGCACAGAATGGTGAGGAAAGTAACAAGCAGGCTCATCAACAAATTGACGATGTGGGAAAAGACGATTGGTCACTAAAGAGATTGGTAGAATTTAGATGCATTGGGGGCATAAAAATATGGTTTTCAAAAGTTGGTCTCACTGAAATAAATCAGCCTTATTTTTCTATATAAGAATTGACAGTGTGCTAGAACACTTTTCAATACTCTGTAATTTACTTTTTCTCACTTATAAAATAACATGTGCTTCTTTCATGAAGACATGGTTTTGGTTCATAACTCGGTCACTTACTAATAGTAGGACTGCGGGCAAGTGGCTTGACCTTGCTGCATCTGAATCTTGGTATCTGTGAAATGAGAACAAAAGTGCCAACCACACAGAGAAGGGCAGCGTGGAAGGGATCAATGCCTGGGAACTAGTAAGCATTCAACACATTAGCCATTGTTATTGTAGGTCTGACCACACCTCCCCAACAGTCTCTCAGTTTTTTCTCATTTCTATTTTACATTTCAGAGCCTACAGAAGTAAATTAAGATCATTGAAAATAGGAAGTTAAGCATTTTAGCAAATAGTGTTCATTTCCGATTATATCACTGGAAGAACTGTGAGTGTGAAAAGGAGAAAAAATAAATGTTTTTTGAGATTTCCTACCCCCATCCCTCCCCTGTATATATTCTTGAATGTTTCTGAAAGGTAAACCAATAGCAAAGGTGGATGAACACTCCTTTGTACTTAGAAGATGGACAGTTAGCAATAGATTTTTAAAATCTTACATCTATTCATACTTTACATCAGTTTCTTGATAACTCTGCATTTTTTTTTAGAAAAAGGAACATTTTAATTTGCTACAGATGTGTCATGAAAACCATTATTAGAGTAAAGAGGAAATACATTTGGAAGCAGTTGCACAAAGGTTAACTTTTATTTCTAAGGGAAAATGTGTACATGCAGTAAAGTAATAAAGGAAAGCTGAATTTCCCTGGAGGTGAACTAGGCCGAATAAAATCTGCTACATTATCCTTCAATCAGCCACTTAAAATTTTTAATTGTGTAGACTCTTAATCACAAGGAAAGTAACCTTTGCTTTCCTTTGTGGAGGGGAGGGGGGAGGGCTGCCATGGCTACCATCCTTTTTTCTGCATCTTCTGAAGAATTCTCTTGTTTCAACATTTCTGTGAAGCTCCTGTGCTCCTCCGGGCTCTACACATTGGCTTTCAGGCTCATTATGCTGTGTAGCACAGGAAACAAGCAAGCAGTGATGAACAGGCCTTGCACAAGCAGGTGCTTGGCGATTATAAAATGCCTCCAAGCTCGCCCCACTCCACATCCCTGTAGTGTGTGCAGACAGGGCCTCCAGAACACTTGTTGTTGAACAGCCCCTGACTCAGCAAACCTCTGTGGCTCATTCCTCCAGCTCTTTCTTTTAAGTGGTACAGTGACACAGCATATGCCATCTGGAAACACCACATAAATGGGTGTGAGATATAGATCTGACTTTTTTTTACACATTCAGTAGCAATCAAGGGAGTTATATAGTGTGATAACATTAGATTTTATGACTCTTAAGTTTTGACTTTCCACATATCTCATGAAGGAACTTACACTTATTTGAGATTCATAAGTTTTTCCGGGTTTGGGATGAATTGGGAACCGAGAAGATGATGAGAATCAATGAAAGGTATCCACACTTCTACAGTCCGAAGGAAGCAGGGGGCAGAGCAAATTACCAGGATGATCCCAGCAAGCATCCCTTGAAACAGTTTGGTTTTGCATCAGTACCATTGCCCTAAGCCATTAGTCTCTCCCTACAGCTCTGCGGGGTGCAC
Organism: Myotis lucifugus; assembly: GCF_000147115.1. Classification (NCBI taxonomy): domain Eukaryota; kingdom Metazoa; phylum Chordata; class Mammalia; order Chiroptera; family Vespertilionidae; genus Myotis; species Myotis lucifugus. The sequence continues at coordinate 3,894,103 of NW_005871048.1, forward strand.
GCTGACACTGAGGTCCTGTGCTGTTAGTGTTTCTGCCACCATCTCCTCAGTGCCAGCCACAGTAGAACAGGGTCATGTCTTTTGTCTTCTGTCCTCCAAAGCCAAAGGGGCAATGGAAAGAGCATAGCACAGGAAACATGTTAGGCAGATTTTGCTTATTTAAGAAACAAGAACTTTATTAAAGTATAATAGACATTTAATACACTACTTACATTATAGCATACAATTTGATATTTCAATATATGAATATACCTATGAAACCACCACTGCAATTAAGATAATGAACATACTTCTCACTTTTAAAATTTCCTTTGTGTCCTTTGTAAACCTTCTCTCATTCATAGGCAACACCTGATCTGCTTTTTGTAAGTATACATAATTTCCAAAAGTTTTATATAAATGCAATTGTGCAGTAGGTATTGTTTTCTGTTTGTTTGGCTTTTTCATGAAGCATTTTATTTTGAGATTCATCCATGTTGTTCATAACATCAGTCATTCCTTACTTTTTGTTGTTGAGTAGTATTCCATTGTGTGTGTGTGTGTGTGTGCGCGTATGTGTGTGTGTGTGTGTGTGTGTGTAGTATGTGTATATATTACAGTGTGGTAAATGTTCTGTTGATGGACATATAGATTATTTCCATTTTTTGCAATTGCAAATAAAGCTATGAACATTTGTGTACATGCTTATGTATAGACATATGTTTTAATGTCGCTTGGGTAAATACTTAGGAGTGGAATGCTGGACCATATGGCTAATTTTTTTTATTAAGATGTAATTCATGTACATAAAATTCATCCTTAGAAATGATATAATTCAATTGGTTTTAGTATATTCATAAAGTTATGCAGTCATCAGCATTATCTAATTCCAGAACATTCTTTTATCACCTGCCCTATAGGTCCCAGGGAGATACACACAATTTCTGTGGGAAGCAGCTTGTCAATGTATTCATGATTAGGTTAAGATAAGCATTGCAGTGATGATGAAATATTCTACTCTTCTAAATGTTGACATGGATTAACAAGTAGTGCTGGTTACTAAGCATAGCGAACCACTTTCCATGATTTCTTAAAGCAAATGACTGCTTTTTCCCGTTACAATCAATTTGAACTCTATACTGGTAAAGTGTATTGAGGAAAACCAAAGGTGGTCAATCCACTATTTGCTATTCTGCTCCTTTTCTTTTTTCTTCCCACCTTACTTTTCTGTCTCCTCTAAAACAGCAATAGGTATACACTTCAGACATCTGTGTCTCCTCCTTGCCTGTATCCTGTTTTTGTAAAATACAGAAAATAATTGTATCTGTTTTACAAGACTGCTATGAGGACTGAGATAATGCATAATAAACTCCTTAGCAAAGTGCCTGGCTTACTCATTGTTAAGTTTTAAAACATTATTATCATTATTGTTGTTGTTTACTTGTAACGTTTGCTTAGATTTCCCTCCATTTGCATTTGGCTTTGACTCACTCTGTGCTGAGTAAGAACCTCTCACATCATGTAACACACTGAGGCTGAAATGTGCGACTCGCAGAATCATCCGATCTTGCGAACAGTCACATTGAAAATGGATACTAAATCGGCAAGAATTCATTGGGAAAATAATCCCCAAAGTCTGAATCCAGTAATTAATTTCATCAGCTATGAAAAATGTTAGAATGATTTGGTCCTTGGTATCCATAAAAGTGAAGCAATTGTTAATGAGTTGAGAGAGAGCATCAGCCACGTAGCCAGCGAGGCCCAGCTGTGCGTTGACAGGAGCCTTGGCATGGAACGGATGCGATGGTTCGGGTGGCATGCCATTCGTCAACAGCCTTCCCACAGCTGGCAGCCAGCCCCTATCATAAGCTTTGCTGATAGGCAGTAATCTAATCTGGTGTTCTATTTACTGTGTTTTTCTCTTCTCAACACAACTCCAGCTTCCTTTTGGTTCAGCATGTTGGCATTTGTAATAGTACATCAGATTCCATCTTGATGAGTTTTTTGGTCTTGGAATAATTAAGGTTGGGAACCTTCACAGTGAGTTTGACTATTGTATACTTGCCTTTCTCATTATCTTGGTCAACAAGCGCTTAACAAGCCCTCCCAGTGGGCCATAGATCATATGAGCCTCTTGTGTATATGTCAGGGTAACTGACACTTCAGTTGGTTTCCCAGTATATATGACAGCATTCTCAAGTTCTCAGGGCTTATTTGGGAGGGATTGTATATGCCAAACTTCCTAATGTTTTCTTGGCATCTAGTCCTTGTCTAAATTCTGAGAAAGAGAAAATAGTCTGAACAAATACCCAGTGAGCTGTTTTTATAAAAATATTCTCTTTATGACATACTATTTGTTTAGTCTCTGCCTTTCCCCAGAGGTAAACTCCATGAAGGCAGTGACTCTGGCTTTTTCATGTATTGCTGTACCCGCCTCCCCCACCTCCCCTGGAACACTTCCTTCTAAGACTTCAGTAAATATTTGCTGAATGAATAAGTGAGATCACTCTCTATATTGTTGGAGCATTGATTAAGAACTAGCATGTGTTTGGACCTAGAATTATTAACTAACTCTAAAGACTAGTTCCTTATCCTGATGGAGCATATGTTATATTTGGGGAGTGAGATGCAGTAAATAAAAAATAATTATAGATTGGTATTATAGATTATGATTAACTTCTAGGAAGCACTATATGATTAAATGATGAAAGACTGACTGGATAGAATGGGCATAGTCAATCTGAGGAGACTAGCCACATGAAAAGATGGAGGTAGATCATTCTAGAATCTAGGTAGTACAAAATTGGAGCGGGGGAAAGGGCTTGGAATATCTGAGGAACAGAGAGGAGACCAATGTGGCTGAAAGTGAGCAAGAAGGTAATGAAATGAGGGAGAGATATAGATGAATCACTTTATGAGACCCTATAAAGCATGGTAAAATAAAGTGCAATAGTAAGCCACTGCGGGTTTTGAGCAGGAAGGTGACATCTGATTTATGGCTTCAAAATATCATTGTAAAAGCTGCATTCAAATTGTATTGAAAAGGACTGCGTGGAAGCAGGGGAACCAATTAGAATTATCAGGAGTCCAGTGACTTGACTAAAGTGGTGGCATTGGGGACGGAGAGAAGTGGATTAATTTGAAACACACTGGAAGTACTGACTCAATGTGCTGATGAATTCAGTACATGGTAGGGGATGAATAAAAGTTGAATAAAGAATGATTTCTAGATATTGGCAGGTACACTTGGGCAAATGTCAGGCCATTCAATGGCTAAGTGGTTATACACTGAGATGGGGATGACTTGAGGTTCTCCAGAGAAACAGAATCTCAATCTCTCTCTCTCTCTCTCTCTCTCTCTCTCTCTCTCTCTCTCCTGATGTACTTTCCCTATTTATACTCTATCATCTGTGTTGGTTTCAACCCCTTGACTTCTTATTCACGTGGGAGAGAAAACAACTTTCTACCAAAAATTCTTATCTTCACTCTCATGGAGACAGTTTAGGTCACACCCTCATCTGAATGAATTATTGGCATAAGAAGAATTTGCTGATTGGCTTGACGCTGGGTTTTGAACTAATCACTAGCAAGGAAGAAGAGATTAACCTCATTGATTTGGTCAATTCAGGAACTATTTCTGAAATAAGGGTCAATATTTAAACTCTGTTTCTATTATATAATGAGAAAAATGTGGGACGGATATTGAGGATTTAACCAAATGTTAAAAATAGTCTTTCCCTTGAACTGCTTAACATCTAAAATTATCTCCTCCTCAAATAAATACTAGCACACACCCTTAAAATGCTCACACTAGCATGAAATACATTCACTCTTCCCCAAAATGGGACAGCTCAAAGTGCCCATTGTTTTGATTCCAGGTCCATGATTGAATTCCTGTTCTTCCTATCACATCTAGATGTGGCTTTTCGTTGTATTAAGGCTAAAACACTATTATCTCCCTTCAACATATTTATTAAAAAGTAGTGAGGAAAGAACTGAATAAGCTCAATGAAAATTCTACTTGGAAAAGGGCAGTAGCCCATATGGTTCACTGGTACATAGCATAAGCCACACCCGCTGGCTGGAAACAGTGAGAGCTTTCCGACTTGTTAGTGACTGGTGACCTCTTACTTTACATGTAGCAGCATCTAGTTCTGCTCTCTGGAGCACACTCACTTGTCATTCCTCCTCTATCACCTCATTGTGGATGAAAAAGGGGTTCTATGGAAAGTAACCTTACAGGGTGGTCTGATCTAAATTCCTAACAAGGCAGGTCATAGCTCTTTCTGGTCAAGCTCAGTCCATAGGTATTTGTAATTTTTACTGTGTAGTACCATGCCAGATTTTAGTGGGGTCATGGTTTGTGAGTTAGGGACTTGGGTCTCTTAGCAACAAGGTCTCTGTTTCCTAGAATCTGAGTTTAATGGCCTCTATCTACATTTGGCCTGTCCCTGGAAGAGATTTGAAGCAATAGCCTTGGGTTGGTGGATAACAATAGCTGTATCATTTTCAGGCAGAGAATACTTAAAAGGAGTTGCCTGAGCCTGAAGTTTTTCTTGTTCTTCAATATCATATCCTTCCAAATCATCTACTCTCCAATCTGTACCAGCATTCATGTTTGTTAAGGTAGATAATTCAATTTTTTCTAGCCTACACAATTTTTCATTTTGTATTACAGAAAGGGGCCTTCCTAATGATGCTATTTTTTCTTCCCTTTATGCTTACAGTGAGTTACACTCAGCCTATTTGTCTCTTTCTTGTAAGACTTCATTGATGGCCTCAAGAAGTATTAAAAATACTCTACACACGTTTCTTAACAAGTCCCCAATTTCTATAGCCTTCATAGACACATTTAGTGAATTTTAGCATAAAAGAGGCCATAGATAACATCTTCAATATGGTATAAGACTACCAGAGAGAAGAGCAGAGGAAATAGAGTCTTCCCTGTTCTGTATCCTTCATCTTCTATATAAACCAATATGTTTTCTATCGTGCCTTATTTCCTGGTATCAAAATCTATATTAGTTAAAATACATGCAGTTGAAAATAACAGAAATTTTGCATTGGGGGAATAAGTCACAATTCAATCAGGGCTGAGTATGAGCCTCAGGCTGCCGTGATTCAGGGTTATATGTGGCAGCCAAAATAGTCCAGTTGGAGATAATCCTGGGAGATTATGATCCTGGAGCTGTCAGGGGCCATTATGTGAAGCCAGAGAAAGAAGCCAACTCAGTGTAAGACAGAGCCAAAAGCTGGAGAGAAACCAAGTTCTGATGACATCATTGGACCTCTAAATCAAATCATGTATGGAGCCAGCATTATTTCTGGCCTCTCAACTAAGTGAATCAATACTTTCTTTTTTCTTCTTAAACTTGTTTGAACTGGACTTTCAGTCTAAGTCAACAGTTTAGGCTTCAAGGTTGATCTTAATAATTGGATTATGAGAAATCACTCAAACTCATTTAATTAAATAATTTTAAAGATAAAAGGAACATTTAAGATTATTTAATCCTATTGCTTCATTCCCTTGTTGTCCTTAATTTTTTTTAAGCCTCACCCATGAATATGCCTTTATTGGTTTTATTTATTTATTTACTTAATAAATTTTTTTGAAAAAATATATTTTTATTGATTTCAGAGAGGAAAGGAGAGAAAAATAGAAACATTGATTGGCTGCCTCCTGCACGTCCTCCATTGGGGATCGAGCCCACAATCTGGGCATGTGCCCTGACCCAATCGAATCGTGACCTCTTGGTTCATAGGTCTATACTCCAACCAACTCAGCCACATTGACCAGGGTGTCCATGAGTCCTTAATATTGAGAGACTAAAAGCCCCATAGGTGTGGTTGGTGTACTTCACTATATATAGGGTGATGGATTGGCCAGCTGTTTTTGTTGAGGACACTAAAATGTATTTTTCTGTAGATCTTTTCTCCAATAGGATTAACTTTCTCCAGATAAGAGTTCTTTGATATCCAGTCTTCTCATTAGGGTCTTTATTTTCTTCAGTAGAGCAATATTTTATAAAAAAAGATTTTAAATTTTTGGTGCGATGTTACACATATCTCAGAGTTAGAGAGGTCTGAAGTGACTGAAGGGTTATATGTAAATGATTTTTTTAATGTAAAATTCTTTTAAATATGTCTTTTAAATATCTTTTAGTAAAGAGTCTGAATTAGGGCTTTTACAGATTTGAAAAGACAAATTACCCTTTCTGATAGGATAAAACTCTCATACAATGAAGATAATAGTAATTGCCTCAAGTAAGCAATAGTAAAATCAAAGAAAAATGCTTCTCATATATACTAGAAGCTCAGTGCACGAATTCATGCATCAGTAGGGTTCCTCGGCTTGGCCTGCGGGATTTGGGCCAAAACTGGCTTTTCCACATCCCACAAGGGGTCCCGTATTGCAAGAGGGCACAGGCCAGGCCGAGGGACCTACGGGTGCATGATCGGGGCCAGGGAGAGATTCGGGAGGTTGGCCAGCCAGGAGGGACCACGGGAGGGCTCCAAGGCATGTCTGGCCCGTCTCGCTCAGTCCCGATTGGCTGGACCCCAGCAGCAAGCTAACCTACTGATCAGAGCATCTGACCCCTGGTGGTCAGTGCGTGTCATAGCGACTAGTTGACCAGTTGACTGCCCCCTGGTGGTTAGTGCACGTCATAGCATGCAGTTGAGCGGCCTTAGCATATCATTAGCATATTACGCTTTGATTGGTCGAATGGCTGACCGGACACTTAGCATATTAGGCTTTTATTATATAGGATTAATAGCAAACTTAAGAGAATCTTACTATTTTTTCCTAGTTTTTATGTAAACATAAAAGAAAAAAAATAGTATGAAACCAAGGTAAAAGTGTTGAGTAAACCTTAAAGGTGATTATGTTAGTCTGTATATAATTGTCTTTGAATGATTTTTATAAGGTAGCAGATTAATATTCACTGTGGGGTCTTGTTTCCTTTGCAGTACCCAGCATATGCCTAAATTGATTTACTGTATTAGATCTGTTGTTTGGTTATTTGTTTTTTTGTATAGTTGCCTGGGTCTGGCTCAGTACAGCATTAAATAATAGCACAATTTTTACCTCTTTTTCTTTCTGTATACTGTCTTATTGGAAGGAAAAATCAAAGTTTTGGAGCCATAACCTATGTTATTTGAGTAAGAAAAGTCCAGACAAGTAAACAGGGAATTATACTTACTGTATATTTTTTATTGATGTTTTAATGTCCCTTTAGTACTGAACCTAGCTATTGTTTCCTTGGTGTATCATGTAAGGTAGGAGGCAGTGAATGTCCCATTTGTTTCATCATTAGGTTAGCTGTTTACTTCTTTGGGAACCTCTGTCTTGAATTGGAGAAAATAAGATCTTGTGCAAAAAGGCAATTGCCTTTACTTAGCATACAAATGTTTATAGTATGGTGGATTCGTTGTGGATTTCTTTGAATTTCAATGTCTTGAAAAAGCTTGGAATTCTAATCCAAATGCTTACAGGTTCAATGGAACAATAAATAAACAACTTAGAGATATGTAAAAGAATTCTTCTTAATAAATTAATATTTTTCATTATTAGATACTAGAGGCCCAGTGCATGGATTCAGTCTGGCTTGTGCCCTCTCGCAATCCGGGACCCCTTGGGGGATGTCAGAGAGCCAGTTTTGGCCTGATCCCCACAGGCCAGGCCGAGGGACCCCACCAGTGCATGAATCATTGCACTGGGCCTCTAGTATGCATATAAGATCTTTGGTTAATCTCTTCCTGCCCTCCCCTCTCTCCCATTCCCTCTGAGATTCATCAGTCTGTTCCATGTTTCCATGCCTGTGGTTTCCACTCCTAGGTTGAGCGTCTGCCCCCTGGTGGTCAGTGCATGTCATAGCTACTGGCTGGCCAGTTGGCTGGTTGGCCAGTTGCTTAGGCTTTTATATATATAGATATTATCCAGAATTCAAAATTGATTATTACATGTTCCAGAAATTAAAGTGCAAGTGTTTGGATTAGAGGCTTTATTGAAAGTTGGGGGTCTGGCACCTGTTAGTAAATTAAAATCCATTGTGATAGGGTAGCAGGATTGGAAAACACTATGCAAAATTTTCATAAAGTAAAACAGAAATTAAGAAGATCCAATAGACTAGTTTTTTCAACTCCTATGAGCCCACACAGAAAGTCATTGCTCAACTGGAAAAGCCTTTCTACATTTGCAAACGTCCAACGTAAAAATCGCTGATGACTTTTACGTGCTTCTTCAATCTGAAACTGTCTGAAAGTAAAACAATTTTTACAAAATTTAAATACTAATTTAAAATTTCACATTGGACTATTAAATTCAACTCTGGGCATGCTAATAAATGCTTGGTGAAAGAATGAGTATTATGCAATCAAAGAAAAGCAGAACCATTCTAATCTTGGGGTGACAAAATGGGGCAGTTCCTCAGGAACTAAGCTCTATGGTTCTTGCTTCTCCCCCATCTCTGGCCATAGGCACTGATAGCAAAAGGCAGCTGGTTGGGCAGAAGGCAGCAGCTCTGCCAGCCGGTATAAAAATAAGAAAAAGGAGAAAACACACTTTCACTTTTTCTCTATGATGGCCTCCCTCCCTCTCTCTCTCATATACAGATAGCAATGCTTTCTCCTTCTACCCCACTCCCCCCACCCCAAATCACAGCAACTAAAGTGAAGGAGCTAGGTCCACCTATCCCCCAGTGTCTTTCAGGCTGCTCTGAAGTTCATTTCAACCTATTTGATAGTGTTGATCATAATAAGAGAAGAAATAGAGATTAGCATTTTCCCTAGACTTTCTATATTCCCTAGTTCAATAGTTTTCAATATGTTCTTGGTGGAATTCTTACATCAAAAGTAGTGGGAGTTTGCGTAAAAATGCAGATTTTTTAAAAATCACATATCTAAATTACTGAATCAAAGCTTCTGGTGGTGGTTTCTAGATATCTGCATTTTATTAATTCTCACCGGAGGATATTTTTCCATTGATTTTTAGAGAGAGTGGAAGGGAAGGGGAGAGACAGACAGAGAGAAACATTGATGTGAGAGAGACACATTGATTGGTTGCCTTCTGCACATGCCCAAACCAGGGCCGGAGATGGAGCCTGCAACCAAGGTAGATGCCCTTGACAGGAATCAAACCCAGGACCCTTCAGTCCGTGGGTCGGCACTCTATCCACTGAGCCAAACCCGCTAGGGCTGATATCTGCATTTTAAACAGGCATCCAGGGTGATTGTGATGTACCCTTGAATCTGACAATCGCTGCTCTATGTGTAACTCTGCTTTCAGATACTTATGAACGCCTGTCATGTGCACAACATAATTTATGGTCCTTATCTCCAAGAACCTTATGACTTAGTAAGAGACACACTAATGAATAGGAAAAAATAGTAATCTGTTAGAGGTAGGAGGAGTATAATGTAGTGCAGAAGCTGAGCCTTGCAGTAATTCATTCACTCACTTACTCATTCATTCACAAATTAAGTGCCAGAAATTGTTGGGTGCCTCGTGAATATTTGGTGACTGCTTGGTCCTTCTACTCCTTCATATATTAAAGCCATAGATCCTCAAAAGTAGGTAGGGGATCTACTTATTTTATCTATGCCTAAAATGCTTCACAAGGTCTTTGCTTCTATATTTAGTTTCATTTATCTTCCTTGTTTGTCTTATTCTCAATAGAAGAATTGAATATTTTTTAATAATACAGCAAAATATATGACAATACAAGAGGTATTTCTAACATAGAATAAAGCAAGAGGCATTAATGCTAACATAGCTGTAAAAGGATACATAATCAATATTCCAATGTGAGTGGGATTAGAATAGTACACTAGATGGTATAAATCAGGGGGTCTTAAAGTAGGGTCTGCAGAATCTTAGGGACACATGGGTCAATGGTCTATGAAACTAAATGCAAAATTGTTTGCATGGGTACCTTTTTGGGAATCAATGGCTTTTATTAGAGTCTCTGGAAAACTTTAGAATAAATAGTCTGGATGCCATCACCTATTGCCTACAACAGCCAGGCAAATAGAGTAAGTGTTTGAAATAGAGCATACATGCCTTATGTAAAGGGAGCAAGACTTAAGACTGTTGTTGCTCTGTAAGAATCCAGGCCCTTCCCTGGCCTGTAGGTCAGTGGTTAGAGTGCCAGACCGAGCAGTGAAGGGTCTGGGGGTTGATTCCTGGTCAAGGGCTTGTACATGGGTTGCAGGTTCAATCACTTGCCCCGGTTGGGGCACATGTGGAAGTCAACCAATCGATGTGTCTCTCTCACATCGATGTTTCTCTCTCTCTATCTGTCTGTCTTTCTCTCCCGTCCTCTGTCCCTCCCTTCCACTCTCTCAAAAAATCAGTGGAAGAAAATATCCTTGGGTGAGGATTAACAAAGCAAATAAACAAAAAGAATTCAGGCCCTGATGGCCAAATATTCTGATTTCTCAAGTGAAGCCAAATATATGAATTTATTTTGTGTGTGTGTGTGTGTGTGTGTGTGAAATTCCCTGTATATTTTCACTGCATATAGGATTCTGGGTTAACATTTCTTTTTTTCTCAGCCCTTAAAAAATATTGGGCCACTTATTTCTGGCCTCCACTGTTTCTGGCTAGAAGTACTTTGGAATTCGAATTGTTCCTCCTTTATAGGTAATGTCTTATTTTTCTTTGGCTGCTTTCAATATATTTTTCTTTTTAGTTTTTAGATCTTTGATTATGATATGTCAAGACATGTATTTGAGTTCATCCTGTTCAGATCTGTTCATTTCTTTTCTGTAGATTGATGTCTTTTGTCAAATTTGAGAATATTTCTGTCATTATTTCTCCAAATTTTTTTTAGCCCCAACCTCTTTCTCATTTCCTTCTGGGACTTCAGTGGCACAAATGATAGATCTTTGGTTATTGCCCCATATGGTCCTGAGACTCTGTACTTTTAAAAATCTATTTTCTCTGCATTGTTCAGATTGGGTAATTTCTACTGACTTATCTTTATATTTACTGTTTTTCCCCCTCTTCTGTTATCTTCACTCTGCTACTGAGCTCGTCCAGGGAGTTTATCAATTTTAGTGACTGTATTTTTAATTCTAAAATTTTTATTTGATTCTTTTTTATACTTTTTGTTTCTTTGCTAGGACTTTCTGTTTCTTCATGTGTTTCAAGAGTGTTCGTAATTTCTTGTGGGAACATTTTTATAACTGCTTTAAAATTCTTGTCAGATAAGTGTAACATTTGGATCATCTTAATGTTGGCATCTGTTGATTATCTTTTCTCATTTGAATTGAGAGTGTATTGGTTTTTCATATGAGACATAATTTTGGATTGCATTCTGGACTTCTTAAGTATTATGTGTTGACATTCTGGTTGCTATTTAATCTTCTATTTAACTAGCCACTAGACCTGGTTAGGTTCAGAAAGCATGACCTAGTCCATATTTTTAGACTGTAGTTCCATGCCGATTTAATTGTCAAGCCTTTACAGTGTTATTCTGGTCCATCCTGGTGGCGTGTTACTCAGGCCAGTTTGAGACATGAGTGATATTCTACACCATAGATCAGTTTTCAAAGCTTTTGCTGTATTGATTCCAGTCAGTTTCACACATGGGATGCTTGGGATGTTTGCTTGTGATTTAATGTTAAGCTATGAAAAATCCCTTTTCTGCCTGGCCGGCGTGGCTCAGTGGTTGAGTGTCAACCTATGAACCAGGAGGTTATGGTTCAATTCCCTCCTTTCTCCTTTCCTTCATTTTTTTTCCTGTTTCTTTGGCATCTCTTTATCTCTTTATCTCCTCTAGTGTCAAGTCCAAGATGTGTAGGAGACAAACCGAACCAAACCAGGAACTCATTACCACATTATTCCTTGAGTCTGCAGGTCCCTAGCCAGTTCTGCCTTTCCTCTGCTTTTCATACTGTCTTATAGTTGCTCTATCTATATATTTTGTCTAGGATGTTTAGATGGAATCAGTGAGATGAGTACTGTGGAATGTGCTTACTCCATTTTGGCCAGAAGTCTTGCTTCCTTTCTGGAGGCAATGTGTATCAAACTCTTAAAAGGAGTGAGTAGGATATGAGGTTCTAACCTAACCATCTTCAGACTTTAGACACACAAAAACTAACATTGATAGAGTAACTTTTTTTTTTTGATTTAGCCCTTTCCCCTGTGACAGACTGTCTGCTGGGCCTTACCCTTCCTAGAAAAGGGTGGGACTCAAGCTTGGCCAGTTGCATGCTCTCTCCTAGGATTCAAATCATGAGCAGAGGAACAAAATGACCACATGGATTTGAATTCATCCACTCTGGCAGCCTAAAACCCTGTAGATACCCCTTGTTTAGCATAGATTTCTCCTCCTTCCCACCCCCCCCCCACCCAAAAAAAGGAGAGCCTAGTACAAAGGCTTATGGACAGGAAGCGTGTTTGGGGAAGTGATTCCAAGCAGCAGCTGTGGAGGACGGGGAGGGTGAGACAGAGGCGGAGCTGCATCATCCGGCTGACTCCTGCTCCAGCAGTGATGTCCTGCTGGAGACCCTATGCAGAACCATGTGCCAAACAGCTCACAATGACCCAGCTGGGGGATGGGAGAGGGTCATTTTCCCCACTGGTGGCCACAGGAATGCTACCTCCAGAATGGCTGAATGGGCTTCCACAGCATCTTCTGTGGCAGAGGAGCCCCGTGTAGAAAAGGCTGCTTTATGGAGCAACTAGAGCCCTGTTGCACGAAGAGATTTGTGCAATAGGCCTTCCCTTCTCCTGGCTGCCGGCACAGGTTTTCCTCCGGCACCCGGGACCCAGGCCTTCGCTCCAGCTGGAGCCGCCTTCAGTCTTCCATCTTTGCTGCTCCAGCTCGCCTTCAGTCTTCCCTCCACCGCTTGGAGCCTACGTATGCAAATTAACCGCCATCTTTGTTGGTGGTTAATTTGCATATCACGCTGATTAGCCAATGGGAGGCATAGCGAAGGTATGGTCAATTACCATGTTTGTCTGTTATTAGATAGGATAGCTGGAATCACAGGTTGGCCCAAGAGGATGTGAGATGGGGCCAGATGGTCTCTAATACACATTTTCATCAGTTCCCCTTTTCAAAGCCCCACAACCTTGGTGTCTTTCGTCTTCTTAATCCAATGAGCAATTCCTAAATCAATTTATAATAAATCCCCTCTCTTTTTTATTGCATATGATAGCAAGAATCAATTTCTGTACATTGCAGCCAAAGAGCCTTAACTGACACTTCCATTAATCTGTTCTCTTTCACTGGGAGATAGTTTCATCTGTGGTAAAAGACTATCTCGTTAGTTGAATCTTGGCGTGTCGATCAAAATGCGTAAGCTGTGCTTCAAGGGTCATATTGGTGTTGGAAAATAGAATCTTCTGGCCCCAGATGCTGAGGTTTTCCCAGTTAGCTTCTGATCCTTCACAGTTAGGCCTAACTTATTTACATAGTATTTAATGACATGCAGTGCTTCAGTTTTGAATAGATGTAAACAGGCAGCAAATTGAAAATAAAAGTTAAAGAAATACAGGTGGATGTTATCACATAAATAGTATTTGGTTTTCTGAGATTGCAATTATGACACCCCCGAATGATCTCCAGTCCCACCGCATTATGATGTGACAGATGTATATTGCCGTGATTTCTCTAGCGATGCTCGCTGTTGCTTCCTTGTCATCTTCAATAACAAAGCAACTGGGCAGATTAAATGGAAATGATTTATTCTCTGTGAATGCCATAGTCAAAGCATGCTGTCATAGTAACAGGTTAAAGCCTTTCCAGTAGGAGGCTATTATGCACAATAGGGTGATTCGGCTGGCAGCGTCCCATTGTATCAGTGAAACAGGATGTGCGTTTCTAGCTAGGAATTGATGTAGAGGCTTTTTGTGATTACTAGCATCAAAAATTTTAAATGCTAATTATACTGAAGTGCAACATATTTTTTTAAATGCCCATCTTGTCAGTGTACTTAAAATTCCACAAAGTAAACATACCAGCAGAACCAGCACCCACATGAAGATACCGACCATTACCAATACTGCGGAAGCTGCCTCATCTCCCTGTCAAGTCACAATTCCATACCTTGGACAATCACTTCTTGACTTTTACCACTACAGATTAATTTTCTCTGATTTATTAATTTTTGTGTATCCTATTTAAATTTGTTATTTCCGTTTTGGGAAATAATTCTTAAGTGGTACAGGTGAATGAGTTTTGAGAAACGCTTATACACACATAACCTATAATTCTATCAAAATATAGAACATTCCCATCACTCCTGATTTCCTTGTGCCCTTCTCCAGCCAATTCCCCTTCTAAAAGCAACCACTTTCCTGGTATCTTTTGCTATAGGTGAATTTTGCTCTTTTGTTTTTTTTCTAGAAACAAAGGTTAACTTTGTTGTTGTTGTTTTTTAACTTACCTTTATGTTGAAAGTCTTACAGATGCCCCGTTTTCTCCCCATTAATCCCTTCTAACCTGCCCTCCCACCCCCCCAAGCCCCAGGCCTTTACTACCTTGTTGTCTGTGTCTATGGGTTATGCATATATGCATATACATTATTTGATTAATCTCTTCCTCCCCACCCGCCCTCTGACTATTCAAAATCCCAAAATGTCATTTTAATTGATTCCCAATTTAGAAAAATCATTTGGAATTTTGATCTTCTGATTTTAGATAAAAATGATAGAAGGCATGTGACCTGAAGAAGCAACCTCCTGACTCTTATTTCAGGGCTAAACCCCGCTTCAAAAATATCACTGGGAAATAATAATACATGGGATCTTGTTTCTTATTTTTAACTCATAGATTTATTTTGAATAAACTACTTGACTTCCTTGAAGATATATATGCATCTTGCAAATGAAAATTCTGTACGCTTTGATTTTTTCCATAGTTTTCCTTTTAGTTTTCTAAAATGGAAGCATTTCCAAACACTGACTGAAAAAGGTTTCACAATAATTTTAGCACCTTTCCTTATGAAGTTTGATTTACCTATGATAGATATTTTGTTAAGGTGGAGATTTGCTTGGTTAAATGGCCATATGAATATGTCAGTGTTCTCTAGTAAATACTAAAATGGGTTAAATTTGAATGCTTGACTCTTATGATTTTCCCCTCATGTGGGAAGGGAATGAGAGAGAGTAAAATGCTGGGCATTGTATTCCAGTGGTTCTCAATGAGGGTGGGGAGGTGGTGGGTTAAAACAGGTAAGGGGTTGCTGGGAGAGTGGGGAGTAGGAGGGATTTCCACCCCCCTCCCCCATGGGCAAAATGTCTGGAGACATTTTTGGTTGTTACAACTGGGAGGGAGTTGCTACCGGCCTTTAGTTGGTGTAAGCACAGGACGGTTCATCCACAACAAAGAACTATTTGGTCTAAAAGGTCATTAGTGCCAAGGCTAGGAAACTGTGCTCTATTCTTATGGACTTAGGTTCAAATACCAGCTGTGCTACCTTGCTACCTATGTGATCTTGAGAAAATGATTAAAATGAGACTTATGTTTACTTTCAGTGTTATTGTGAGAAATGGCTATCAGGCATAGAAAGCCAGCACAATGCTAGGAACATAATAGACCTTTAGTAACTGGTAGCTATTATTATTGCTACTGCTGTTTTATAGCATATTAATTTTAATTTATGTAAGAGATTCCTTAATGTTTAGTTTGAAATTATTGCACCTTTGAGAGAGGAGAGAAAGATATGTGAGAAAGCTACTAGGTTGCATATGGGGCGTTTCTGACAGCATTTTCCCTTAGGGCATAAAAAGAGACCCAAAGGTTACACTGACAATGAGTAGGGCTATATATTGAATATATATTTGCTTAATCACAAATCACAGACGACTTTGTGGTGCACAGTAAATGTATTTTTAATTGAATTTATATAGGCTTCAAGTATACAATTGTACAATATACATCATCATCTGTATATTGTATTGTGTTTACCACCCCAAGTAAAGCCTCCAGTCCTGCCTGTAAAAGTATGATAAAACAGTTGAGCCAACAATTGAAGCTAATCTCTCTGGTGAGAAATAGAGCATTTTCAATCATACATTTTAAAATATGTTGTATATTTTAGAATACATAATATATTATGTGACACTTTTTAACAATGTCTGGTTGGGAATACAAATGCTGCTCTGCACACTGTGCTTACTCAGAGAAGGTGAGATGCAACTGCACCGCTAAAGACTTCCATATAAAGGAGAACTGAAACTCTTGGGGATTATGCCATCATTGTAATAGACATTTAAAAAATACCATCAAGCAGACTTACTTTTTTATTACAGAGTTTTCTTATCTTATAAAATGAGGCAGAAAGTAGAGTTTTATGTCTACTAATTAACTGAGCTACCCAAGCATAGACCTAAATTCCTTGGTCAGTGTTTGCTGAGTGCTACAATGAGCCAGGTCTTGTGCTGGCAGTTGGGAGAATCATTGTAAGTAAAATGGTCTAGTAGGGAGGCTAGGATTATCTATCTATCTATCTATCTATCTATCTATCTATCTATCTATCTAAAAAGGTAATATGCTAATTGGTCCTAATGGTGTCACAGTCACGACCGCTAAGGGGGAGGCTGCCTGCACGTGCATGGCGGGGCGTTGCTCCCAGAGACAGGGTAGAAGTGAGGAGGCCTGTGCCCAGGAGGATGGGGGTGAGAGCCCATAGAGCCCCCCTCACCAGTCCTTCGCCACCCACCGCTCCACTCAGAGCGCTCTGCCACTCACCTGCCTGGGGAAGGAGCATAGCGCAGCAGGCGGGAGGTTTCCACACTCTCCTCCGGGGCCATGATGGGGCAGAGTCACCGCATTGCTCCGGAGACAGGGCAGAAGCAGGAAGGCACCCAGAGAAGGCGGGACCAGCCCGAGGCGACTCAAGACACTGAGGGCGGGGCTTGAAGCGGCCAGAGAAAGCCAGAGGGGTCGGGGGGCTGGGCCAGGTGTGCTGGAGCTCTGTGTGGACAGGTTCAGGTGTCAAGGCAGGGTGGCAGGCGGGTGGGCAGGCCGCACCATTTCGCGTGCTGGTCTCCTAGTATCAGATATTCCTATAAACATGTAATTTCAAACTATGAGAAGTACTATGAAGGAAAATTAAGAGCTCATGAGAAGTAAGAAAGTCTCCTCTGAACAATTTCAGTAATTTCTAAAGATAATTTTGTGATATTTCCTCCCTCCCTCCCTCCCTCCCTCCCTCCCCTCCCTCCCTCCCTCCCTCCCTCCCTCCCTCCCTCCCTCCCTCCCTCCCTCCTTCCTTCCTTCCTTCCTTCCTTCCTTCCTTCCTTCCTTCCTTCCTTCCTTCCTTCCAACTTTATTAATTCTACCCCAGTTATATTCCAGGCTCTGAGCTAGCAGTTGGGGAAAACATTGTAAATAAGATACTCATTGTATCTTCATGGTATTTATGATTTAGTTATTTGAATGACCAGATGTTTTAAAGAAACAAAATGAAACATTGCTGTTTCCCTGGCAAAGTCACAAATAAGGGGGGAAAAAGAAAATGAGACAAATTACTTGCTGATCAAATTAAATCACACAGGTATTATTAGTGATGCCAATTACACACTGACCTTTGTAACAACACATGAACAAACGTGCCATTTATCATCAGCATTTGTAGGGAGAAATGGGAGATTCCATTGACATCATTAAATAATGACCTTGATTTAAAACAAAACAAAACAAAACAAAAAGGACACACGACACAGACAGGAGCGTCAGCATAATTTCCTGATTGTATTATGGTTTTCTAGCAGGCAGGAGACTCTCAGGCTAGGAAACTTAATCTTTGCCATCCATTTCTAAAATTAATTCTAGTCATTTAAATGTTCACAAAACATAATTTCTTACTCTGTCTCTAGTAAATAGAAATTATAGATTTTAAAATAAGAGGTCTCAAATTTAATAATATATTTTTATAAGTGATTATTTAAAATTCCATTTATTAAGGCTTCATTATTGTCTTTTCTATATAACATGAGTCCATTGCATACCTTGTAAATGTTTCCAATAATCACATGAAATTTTAATGAATACACAATAATGGTCTTATTAATTTTAAATTAAATCTACTTGTTCACTTTTGAAAATAAATTTAAAGTGCCACTATAAATAACTCAGGAAAGTAAATTCATTTGTACATGAGAGCAGCTATTACTTTGAATGTTCATGACTGTAAATACTCTTATTTTTCTCAAAGAATAAAAATAACGGATAGAGTGAAAGTGATTATTTTTTGGTGTGGCATGCACTTATAGTGGTTATTGGATGTACTTTATATGGATTATTTAATTTAATTTTTAAGGCAGGTCTGGTATTATGTTAATTTAGAGAAGTGGAAATAGGTTTAGAGAGGTTAAAAGCTCAAATTCATGTCTTCTAAGAGTTGATAACAGGATTTAAATCTGAGTATTTGAAATCCCCAAGACTTAACCACTGTTTTAGTAGAGCAACATCGTTGGCTTCATTTTTGATTCCTAATTAAATTACAGTTAATTAGGTGTTTCGTCAAAGCTGACTACTTTTTTGGTAAATATATTGTTGAAAAAAAATAGGCAAAATAATAGCAATGAAAACCGAGCATCTTCATCCTAAAGGGAGGAAACTGTGGTTTGCTGGAGAGGCTTTTATTAGCCCACAAGAGTGGGTTGTTAAATATTAACCAGTGTAGCTCTGTGTGTAACTATAATCAACAAAGTGAAAATCCCAGATAGGGACATAGGTCCCTGATGTCTTGTTTTATCTGCATCAAGTAATCAAAATACTTTTTGATTGTTTGTATATTGATGGAAATTTAACCCTTGAGAGACATTTAAAATCTCTTTCCACCTTTATATTCAGTCTAATAGAAAATCATAAGCAAATGTCCTATTAAAAAAACCTTTTTAATTCTGTGGAATTATTTCACTTGTATATAGTCATATATTTCATTTTCATTTATATTTTATGCCATAAGTCTTGAAGAGTATTATCTAAGACAGTAAATACTGACACAAAACAACACATCCCTTAGGTTTTATTATACCTTCATTTATCCCGTCTCTGATGCTCTTCTTTGTTTTATGTAAATACTAGAGGCCCAGTGCACAAATTCGTGCACCAGTGGGGTCCCTCAGCCTGGCCTGCAGAATTGGGCTGAAACTGGCTCTCCAACATCCCCTGAGGGGTCCTGGGTTGCGAGAGGGCACAGGCCAGGCTGAGGAACCCCACGGGTGCATGATCGGGGTAGGGAGGGATGTGGGAGGTTGGCCAGCTGGGGAGGGGTCACGGGAGGGCTCCAGGGTGTGTCCGGCCTGTTTCGCTCAGTCCCGATCAGCTAGACCCCAGCAGCAAGCTAACCTGCTGCTCAGAGCGTCTGCCCCCCTGGTGGTCAGTGCACGTCATAGCGAGCGGTTGAGCAGCCTTAGCATATCATTAGCATACTAGAGGCCTGGTGCACAAATTCGTGCATGGGTGGGGTCCCTTGGCCTGGCAGGCGATTGAGGCCTATCAGGGGGCTGGCTGGCCAGGGGGAGGGACCCTGGGAGATTGGCTGGCTGGCCCCCAAATCGGGGCCATCAGGGGTGCTGGCTGACTGGGGGGACGGGCTGCAGGAGGTTGGCTGTGGGAGCGCACTGACCACCACGGGGCAGCTCCTGTGTTGAGTGTCTGCCACCTAGTGGTCAGTGAGCATCATAGTGACTGGTTGACTGGTCATTCAGGTCATTCTCGTCATTCGGTCCTAACGGTCACTTAGGCCTTTTATGTATATAGATTACGCTTGGATTGGTTGAATGGCTGACTGGTCAACCGGACACTTAGCATATAGGCTTTTATTATATCGGATGAGTTTCTGACCTATACTATTTCACTTCTCTAAATAAATTCTTTTAACGTTTCTTACAAGACAGGTCCACTGGTAACACATTTTCTCAATTTTTATTTGTCTTTATTTCTCCTTCACTTTTGAAGAATAATTTTGCAAGGTACAGAATTTGAGGTTGGTGATTTTTTTTCCTGAACATTTTAAATATTTCACTGCACTCTACTTGCTTGCATGATTTCTGAGAAGAGTTAAGATGTAATTCTTATCTTTGTTCCTCTATAGTAGTGATTTTCAACCAGTGTGCTACAAGAATTTTTAAAACATGCAATACCTGACTCGGTAGTGAGGGGCACTGACCTCTTTTCCCTTAGATTGTCAAATAAAAAAATGACAATAGCCAACACAACAATAGCCATTCTGTGTGAATGAGTAAAAATTATTCCTATTTTTTTGTCAGATCAACAAAAAATATTATATATTATTTGGTGTGCCACAAAACTTTAGTAATTAGTTTATGTGTGCCATGAGATGAAAAAGGCTGAAAATCGCTGCTTTGTAGTTAAGGTGTTATTTTTTCCCTCTCTAGCTTCTTTTAGAACTTTTTATTTACCTTGGACTACTTTGTAATTTTGCCTAAGTTTTTACAAAGTTGTGGGGAGAAATATTTATATGTGTTTTACTTACATCAGTTCTAAAACAAATTATAGCCTATGTTCAGCAACAAAATAGATACCTTATTTGGGATATTATTATTATTTCTTCCCCTCCTCTCCTTCTTCACTTCTTTTCCTCTTACTATTCTTTTCTCTTCCTCTTCTTCCTCTCATATTCCTCCTCTGCCTCTTTTTTCTTCATATAACCATATGACATGGTGAGCTCTTTAAATGAGAACAGCATAATTCATCTTTTCTGTGTGGTTGACCATCTTGAGTTTTACTGACTCAAAATGGCTGTAAGTGCAGTAACTAATTTTAAAATGAATGAATGGAACTATTTATATAAATTTCTTTAGAAAGGTGGATCATTGAATGGGAAAATTACATACATAGTTTCTATAGGAAAATAACCCCCCTTTTCCCTCACATGCTCAAGTTGCTTTGATTAAAAAAAATGCAACTATGGAGGGCAGGCTTTATTATATGAAACTACATTAGTTCTCTGGTTACCTCTTCATTGCTTGACTAAAGCCATATCTAGGAGCAGTTTTTTGAAAAGATTCTTTTCTGAAATTTGCATGATGAAAAAAAACTCAAATATTTGTTGTGTTAATTTTGCTATTATTTGAAACATTAGCCGAATCTGACCATTCAAAACACATTGTCAAAATGAGGACAATTTTATAAACAGACTACTTTTCCTATAATAAATACAAATATGAACCTTGGTCTAAAAAGGCTGACTATCATGGGAGCTCATTTCTTAAATGAAATGTAAAGTCTAGGTGGGGACTCTGGAATCACAGAGTCTGTGATTGGTGCTTAATTCTTAGAGCAAATTCCTTTTTCCTTTTTAACCTTATCATTTTGTCTCTAAAACTGAATTCTTAAAACTGAATTCTTATTCTTCTATGGCTCTGGGGGAATCAAAAGAGAATCTTCCGGCATTGAGTTCCTTTGTTAGCAATGCTGTTATTTAAATTTTGTAATAAGAATTGACGGTCAATGACATTTAAAGTAATTTCCAATAAGAAGGTTTATCTGCCCTCTTGAAAGTCTGTTTCACTGTTTGGAAGCATCCTTGCTGTGAAATGCTTGTATGCCAACCAAACCCAAAAATTAAAATAAAAAAAAAATCCACTTTTCTTTCATTAAATAATATCCTATTATTTCCTGTCATTTCTTTTTTTCCTATGAAGATGGGAAACAGCTGGCTATTGACTTACTCATATTGGGATCTTCCATTATTAAAGACAGTTGGTTGCATATCAGATCCTCTCTTCTAAGATCAGAAGACACAAGAATAAAGATAAATAAGAGAAATTTTAACTTTAGAAGAAAAATTGTACCTAATTTGTTTACAGTATGGCATGTTTTTCTTCCCTGTGTTGATTTTATCTAACAGTAAGACTGGATTTTCAAAATGCTTTGATATTTCATACTATGTTTCATGTTCTGGAAGTCATTGGAGAAGCTCCTTTAGTTCTCTGGTTTATGTGCATGGAAATGAAGTCCTCATCCTCAAAGGAACATAGGTGGGGGAATTCAAACTAAAACCAAAGTCTCATTTCTTCTACCCAAGTGTTATTTTCATTAATTCATTAGTTTTCCTTCTATTGTATATGTCTCTTTTATGTCCAATATATAGACTCCAAAAATTCAGCCCATTTCAACATACATTTGTTAAGCATTGAATAAGCAGTAGATATTGACCAGATGCTAAGTTACAAATATAAATGAGCCCACTATGGTGGTAAGAGAGCAGACCCAGAACTACAAAGAATATAAAACCGGACTAATGGATGCCTTGGCAGAGGCATTGATTGTGAGGGTGTTTTAACTTTGACATTGTCAACCTTATTGATTAGGAAGGTTGGTTTAGTTGACTTGGCTAGCTAGCTATGTATTTCTTCTCCCCTTCACCTCTCTGCCCATGTGGCTTTGGAATATTACCACAGTGGACAAACTTTCCATGTAGGAAAGGGTTGTTTATTAGCCAAATATAATGTAATTGTCAATAAACTATTATGGAGGAAGGCTACAGGGAGGAGGTGTTATTTGAACGAGTCCTTGAAAGATGAATACTATTTTGACAGTTAAGGATGAAGGTGGACATAAGAAAGATGTTCCATGGACAAAGAATGGTGTGAGCTTGATGATAAGATACAAAGGGTGTTGTAGAAGGTAAAATTACGAGGGAATGACAGGAGGTGATATGGCAGTGAGAGTCAAAAGAGTAGGATCATCCTTGCCTTAAAAAGTGAACTCAGAAATGTGTCAATTTTGAAAGAATTTCAGAATAACGTGTTGCCAAGAATTCAGCTTGAGGAAATCAATTAATCATAGAGTTTGTGGCAACATGAGGAAGAGTGGAAATTTTTTTAAAAAATAGAAAACTTGGGAGAGTAATAGATGGGAAAGATGTTGAAAATAAGAATGTGCTTAAAAAAATAAGTAGGGTACATTTTCTATATAGTTGATGTTTGCCCAATTCCCTGTGTGTCTGCCACTTGGGGAACTGGCTAAATCCTATGACAAAGCATAACATTATTCACTCTTTCAAGAACTGAGGCTATGCTATAAATCTTAAGATGTTCCCTAACATGCAGCGAATTTCAGGGCCTAAACAACACTTTTATTTTTTAGAGAGTAGAGAATATCACTTCCATGTAGAATGAAATCATTCTGCCTTTTTATAGCATTTTCAGCGGAGAGTCCCAGAGATAAAACACTGTTTCATTTCTGACAGCAGGGTATCACAGTGTGGTTGATGTTGATTAGGGGATGATGTATTAAAATTAACCCAGAAAACTGTCCCTCTTTTCGATGGATACTTGTGAAGACGAGTGGGCATTAGGCTCTATTTAGTATATGAACAGCACGTGCTCTTAAAACTATGTTCTTCAAGAAACGAATGCAGTTGGGAGAAAAAAAATTTTGTTTAAATCTGGATCTACTCATAATCACTTTATTAAAAACATAGCTACACAATCTTGCCTTTTATTTCCCCAGGGCTCAGGCTTTCCTGGTGGTTAGTCATGTGCAAAACAGAATGAAAACTTCCACTGTCAGTTTATGTTGATTCCCATCTGCCACGAATGACAACCTATGATCTCTTCTCCATCGGGTATTTTTGTTGTGTTCTTGTTGCTATTTTACAAAGAATCTGCAATCACTTATTCTGTGTGTCTCACTCAGCACTTGAAGAGAGACAACACTTGAAAACATAATGGCCAGATGATCTCAGGATGCAAGAATCCTTCAGATGTTTGCTGAGAACTATTGAAAGATGCTTCAGTTTGACAAAAGCAGGAAATGTTAATTTTCAGCTCTTTTATAAATAGAGGGATGATCTGTAAAGGGAAAACTGTTGTCACAGCAAATGTACACTTGAGTGACTCAAACATAATTAGTGGTTATATGATTTACTTTGAATATATTTACTGTAACAACTGGTAAACTGCTTTTCAAATGCAGCTCTTGAATAGAGTCTATTTTTTAAAAAGCAAAACAGCTTTGAAAATTTATTTTCCTTTTTTTCTTACCAAAACCAGCATGTTTACACCTTCATCCTTGATGTATGTGCTATATATATCCAATGATTAGCTCCCTCCATCTTCTTTCTGTTCCCACTTTACCCCACCCTGCAAAATTTCCAGCATACAGGGTAGGGCAAACGTAGGTCTACAGCTGTGTGTATAAACACAGAGTTTATTCTTATGTTATTATTTATTAACTAGAGGCCTGCACTGGTGGAGTCACTCGGCTTGGTTGGCGATCAGGGCTGATTGGGGCCAGCCAGGGGGAGGGACCACAGGAGGTTTGCCAGCTGTGGGAGGTTGGCTGTGGGAACGCACTCACCACCAGGGGGCAGCTTCTGCGTTGAGCGTCTACCCCCTGGTGATCATAGCTACTGGCTGGTTGCCCAGTTGTCCGTTCATAACAGTCGCTTAGACTTTTATATATGTAGATTATTATATTGTTTGGCAAACAAACAATTGTAAACCGACTTTTGCCTCACCCTGTACTTACATGAAGAAAACATATTAGCATTATCCACTTGTTCTCAGCAATGGAAGGATGTGAATATCATTTGGTAAAAGTGTATAATAACTAGAGAGTTATTTAATTATGAAAAATAAAGTCACCTTTCTAAAGAGACTCCATTGAACAAGGTGTTCAAAGCAATTGATGTATGATAATTCTTTGCTACACCTTCTTGTTTTGTTAAATACTTGATTAGGTATGAGCAAGAAAAGAAAAATGCAAGCAGAGTGGTGATTTAGTAACTCTAACTGCAAGCAATTTGCAATATGGTTAATTCAAAGAAATCCTGTATAAAGCAGACATAATTTATCTCTTAAATATACCACATTTTTATTTGGGGGGAATCATTTTGAGAACCAAATCATTTAAAATTCAAATAATATATACTTTAAACCAGTAGTAATGGGAATAACATTTTCCCCTCTACTTCATATATTCTTATTTTAAAAATATCCTAAAAATAGGAAGTTTGTAATCAATATTTTAGGAAATACAGATGCATACAAGGAAAAAGAAAAAAAAAGTATTTCCACTACTAATAATGTTTAGAAGTATTTTGTTTCCCAAATGTTTCCCAGTGTCTTAATGTGGAATTGTGTATTGATGTAACATGATTCAAATCCACTTGTTGGTGACCCAAGTGAAGTTGCTCTGTTCATTTGCTTATAGCAAAGACAAGAAAAAAGTTGTTTTAGTTATAGAGTTGTACACTTGAAAACTGTGTGGTTTTAGCAATGTCACCTCAATAAATTCAATTTTTAAAAAAAGAGAGGAAAAAAGTTGTTTGGATATAAGAATGAAGGAAGTTGTGTGAGGGCATCATCCTCTCATGTCTGTTGTTAGCTGATACATACTCAGGTGAGGACGTACACTGCGGGGGGCTTACCAACAATACGCATGGAGAAGCAGCTATGTCCAGGGGGCATTTAGATGCTAAGTTTATGAGGAAATTTTTAGAGTGTTCGGTCTGGATAAGGTGTACTTTGCTTGCTTAATAGCTCTCTGAAGACCTTTGGGACATTAGCTCCTGCTGTGGTAAAGACCATTCTTTTCTGGGCAGCAAGAAGACCGAGAAGTGGTTCTGTGAAGAGACTTCTGTTTTTTTCTGTTTGTTTTTTGCACTGGCAGCTGGAAGTCAGCTGTGGTTGTATGAAAAGGGACACCTTTGCCCAGCCGGCGTGGCTCAATGGTTGAATGTTGACCTACGGTTAGATTCCTGGTCAGGGCACATGTCTGGGTTGCGGGCTCTATCCCCAGGGTCGGGTGTGCAGGAGGCAGCCGATCAATGATTCTCTCTCATCATTGATGTTTCTATCTGTCTATCCCTCTCCCTTCTTCTCTGAATATATATATATATATATATATATAT
>NW_005871048.1:3920029-3982568 GCF_000147115.1 Myotis lucifugus
TAAAAACAGGGCCCCTTAACTACATTTTGACTTTACTCTTTTCCTCTCCTGGAACAGTAAGTGTAAATAATCTATAAATACTTTGGAGTATGTTGTTTCTTTGTCTTATCTGTATGCTGTTGGTTTGTGAAATTCCTGCGGTGGACCTGAGTTAAATAAATTGCTGGCAAAGGCAAACTCAGTCACTGAGCATAATTTGCCACCCCAAAACAAAACAGGAATTTAAAAAAATATATGGGATGATGTTCTATACACACTTTCGTAGGTTCTTTGAGACCTGTTCTTTTCTAAGTGCCTTGGATGTCTACATGTCTCACTGAGCTCTTTGAAAACCTGATCCTTGTTCCAGAGATAGACTTGGATTCATAAAGAATGCATCTGTGTCCTAGATATGCCAACACACTTTTCCCTAGAAATGTGAGGTGCTTCTTGAAAATAATAGTGTTTGCCTACTGGTTTGTGAAGGTTAAGACATTAGAAATGAACAAGTATGAAACATAAACTTTACTGCATATTTTAGGAGGGATGGTTGAAGGAAAGAAAGTTTCAGAAAGTTTATTAAGTAGTGAGGACAGAGTCCTAGAGAGATGGCTCAAAGCCACTGTCAGCAGGTAGCGAAGAGACAGCATTAACTGGTTGAGAGGACTTCATCTCTCTTCTGTTTAGACAAGAACAGAATTTCAGGTGATCGTGCTCAGGAGCCACCTTCATTGGTTGGTTCTCTCAGTTGGGTTTAAGTACAGTGTGAGTGAAGGTAAGCTCTTGATTTGGGATCCATGGAGGCCAGTTAGCCTTATAGAGAAAAACAAATGAAATAAAACAAAACATCCTTCCTCTCTTCTCCCCTATTTGGCTGCAAACATTTCTGCCCTGATGAGGTCAGTCATATCACTTCGTTTTCCTTTTGAATTCTAGCTAAAGAAATGAAAAAAGGATCACATTGACAGCAAAGAGAAAATCACTTTCTGTAGTGGGTAGCCAATGTGCTGTGAGGTTAGATTCTTAAATATTGTGATTGGTGGGAATCTTTAAATTATTTTTTATAAGGTTGAATGATTTTATTACCACCAATAACCCTTGTGGCTCTGAAAGCTAAAATAATCTGGGTAATCAAAATTTATGCTTTAGGATGGAGGATGATTCTATGCAGATGAGAGGGAGGGAATTCCTCTTTCGCCAGTCCTTTGTGCAAACTACACTGTGGATGAATAACTGCCTGGAACTTGGGTCTAACGTTCTGTGGTGGAGGTGGGGTGCCTCTGAAAGAACACATTTTGGTTGCTGTAGGCAATAACCGAGGCAAGCAACCGAATAATCTGAAACTCTTTACTCAGAGAAAAGGACCACTTGCAGAGACCACAAAGGAGGGGAAGGCTGATCTCAAGATGTTTGCCTTCGTCTTTGAGAAATGCGGTTCTTAAACTGAGTTTTATTTTTTTGTAAGTTTATTTTAAATTAAGATGGCTCTTTATGATGGAGATTATATCTGTTTCAATATACGAGTCCTACCATTTTTGAAAGTTCCCTTTCCCCATGTTCATCAAGATGATTGGTTTGGGGTGCTTTAAATCAGGAGCTGGGAAGAATAGGATTAAAAAATTTTCTAGGTTTAATCTAGTTTGGGAAGTCAGGATTTTTTGGGAAGACAGGAGGGATGGTTGAAGGAAGGAAAGTTTCCATGCAAATGTGAATGGATTCTATTTGTGGATTTCTGTCTAAATAGTTAAAATGAAATTACTCAGAAAAGAGGTAACAGACTCTAAATAGATAAATTTCCTCCATAATGTTTGGTAGAAGAAATGCAGCTTACTTATTTTCTTTTAAATATGCTTAAATCTGATTCAGAACCCCTAAACATGAAGATGGTAAGAAACCTAAACTCATTAAATTATTACCCATATTCCCATAATGGACTTGTGTTTCATTGGTCTTACATAGTTTAAAAAGTAATCTCTAAAAATATTTGTGCATGTAGTGTTCTATTAATATATATAATAAAACACACAAAAATAGAAATACAAAGATATATAGTAAATATTTTAAGTATTTTAATACAAACATTAATGGACTAAACCTTTGTCATTATTTAAAATTATCAGTGAACAAAACTTGATTGAGTATGCATTATAGTTTTGAAAATCTTGGTTGTATCAGTGATTCAATCATTGGGTCATAAATCAAGTTTATTTCCATACCTGCTTTTAATGAAAACAAAGCTAAAAAGATACCTGATAAAGATAAGTAAAGACAGATGGGTGAAGTGCAAACTTGATTCCATTTGTGAGACTATAACCTTTTTTTCACATATAGTAATAGAAAGGTTTCGTTGAAATTTACCTGGTACATTTCCATGTTCTATGATGTCAGCTAGTGGTTCTTATACATCTACACAGTCATCCTTTGTTACATTTTTACTAAAGGTTCAAATCCAGTGAAACGCTTTGTGTAGACAATTTTAGAACAGTCTAGAAAATTGTGTCTAAACCTTTAAAGCATAAGCTATGAAGCTTCTTTTTATTTAATATCTTGAGAATGTTTGTTAAGTTTAGGTTCCATGTGTGTGGGGGTGAGGAGATGGAAGGCTGTGTGGTGCACATGAGTTTGAGGAAGGTTCACTCACCCCACAATCATCTCCACCAGAAAGCCCAGAGTGTAGAGTGAGTCAGATTTGTGTTTGAATACAGACTCTACTGTTTACTAGGGGAGCGACCTTAACACAGAATTAAGCTGCTTGAAACTCAGTTTCTTCTTCCATAAAATAGGCATAAAAGTCTTAGGTTTCAGAACTGGTATGAGGACTAAGATAGTGACTGTAAAGTGCTTAGCTCACTACCTGTATGTTTAATAATTGTAACTTGTTTCCCCTCCTCCTCCTTCACTATGCAGATAGGATCCCTCCTGGGTGTTTGGAAGGGGCAGGAGAGTGTCACAGACTGAAAGTTTGTGTCTTCCCCAAATTCATGTGTCGAAGTCCTAATCCCCAGTCTGATGGTATTTGGGGGTGGGGCCTTTGGGAGGTGATTAAGGTTGGATTGGGTCTTGAGGATGGGGTCCTCATGATGGAATTAATGCCCTTATTTAAAAAAAGGAAGAGACACAATATCTCTCTCTTCCTCCTCCTCTCCTGCCATGTGAGGATGCTGCCAGGAGGTGGCAAATGGTCTACAAACCAGGAAGAGGGCTCGCACATTTGATGAGCAAAATATACTTATTTTAAACAATTGGAGCACAGGTCTCAGAATGTCTGAATTTGAGTCCCAACCCTTACACTTACTGACTGTGTTATCTTGGATAAATTTTTTAACCTTTTGGAGCATATTTCCTCCTCTATATAGTGGGGTTAAGTGGTACCTTACAGAGTTATTGTGAATATTGAATGAGATAATTCACTTAAAGTAAGTTCTTCTCAAAAATAATAGTATTATTGGAGGTTGATGTTATTACTCAAGGGATTTTACGTGATGTAAAAAAGACATTGTTCCTCCTCTCAAGGGTTTTATGACCAGAAAGAGCTGTCTCTTAGCTTGAGGAATGATGTTAAAAGCAGTAAGTGTGTCATACTTGGGGGCTTCA
Source organism: Myotis lucifugus (assembly GCF_000147115.1). Taxonomy (NCBI): domain Eukaryota; kingdom Metazoa; phylum Chordata; class Mammalia; order Chiroptera; family Vespertilionidae; genus Myotis; species Myotis lucifugus. The sequence continues at coordinate 3,923,603 of NW_005871048.1, forward strand.
TTGTCTGTACTTAATGCTAAAGCACATGTGTGTTTCCAAGTTCTTTATCGCTGTCTCCTGAGTCCTTCTATACATCATTTTCACTCAGCAGACTTTTCTGATATCAAATCTTTTTTTGTACATTGCTCTCTTTTTTCATTTGTCAATCTTAAATCTGCTATGTTAATTTGGGAATGAAATTTTATTCTTGAGATTACTATACTCTATTCAGTTTATTAATAAGAAATGAGAAATTTAAATGCCAAGATAAATAATTACTTCAGTGTTTATATCAATAAAGTTATTTTTAATCTTTATTATATTCAAAGATAACAAATAAATATAAAAAAAGAGAAAAAGGAGACTATATTGACTTTTTCTTACTTAAAATTCTAGATCTTGGTTATAAAAGACATTGGTTATATTATTAACAAGATGTAATATTTTCTGTTAATGATGTCAAAATAAATCACTGCTGAATTTATAATTCAAAACATTTTAATGTAGCTCTTCATGTATACATTTTTTAAAATAAGTGGAATGTTTATTTAGCTTGTCCTATCTGAGGACATTTTAATCTCTTGCAATATGTACAGACCCTTCAGGGACAGACTCTGAGTCCAGCAGCATCAACTGAAACTTCTGATCCATGAACGAGTTATGTTAGCAATTACCAAATGTGCTCTTTGTGTTTATTACATAAACACAAACATTTATTTGATACAAACTTCTTTTCTTTTTGGGGGGGATTCTATTGAGAATAACAAAGAAAAGAGTCTGGATTATTTTTCATAGTATTATACCCATTGTTTCTGCATGGGTCATCTTATATTTTCTCCTAAAAATCCATGTAAAAGACGCTTTCAAATTACATTTATCTCTCAACATTAAAAAAAGAAATAATTATAGTTGTAGTAAAAGAAAATGTTTTTCAGAATATGAGAAAATTCCTAAACTGAAAGAAATATATCCATTGTGAGGAAGACATTGTGCTATTATTCAAGGAATTTTACATGAATGGAAATGACATTGTTTCTGTTCTCAAGGAATTTATGACCTAAAGGGAAATTGAGAAGAGATGCGACTATCACTGACACTCTAAGCTGAATTTTCCTATAACCTTTTAATAACTAACATGACTATACTTATTTTTGGCACTAGGGAAAGAGCAGGTTACTGAAAACATTGGGAAGGGCAAGTTCACCATATAAATAATAGAGTTAATATTTGTTTCAAATGTTTTAAACTCTTGGAGCATATTTCCAAGTCTCTATGCCTGCTTTCCCTGAGTCAGAAACATTACCCTCGCCCCAGGATTGAGTTTTGATTATCCAAGGTCAGTATTCCTCCCAGAGTGACCATTTCCTCCAGCTCCATGGATAGTCTTTAATTGCTAATTAGCTCCTTTCAGGGAGGACCAACTGTAAATATTTAAGGAATACTTATGTGTGTTTATGAGTAAGGTTGTCTAGATATTGGCTCTTTCATGGAGAAACTAAAATTGCATCAAATAGCTATGGAGTAAAATAGAATTTGTTATATTAACCTTTTTCTTTTCTTATATGATATATAAATTAATTTTGAAAAATTGAATTGGTTGGATAAAAGTTTTGAAAGCATGTTTAGAATGACATCATAGAAGAAAAGAGTGGAAAATTGGAATTGACAGTTTTCTCTTGCAATCACCATTTTCCAACGCTTCACCTTTGTATAAAACTCCTAGGGAAGTATTTTAGAATCGCCCCTGTTCTATGTGACTATATTTTGTTGTCAGTGTAAATACAAATAAGATTCTTTACATTTTTCTTCCCCAATGTGTATAATTTTATGTTTTAGCAAAGACCTCTGAAACATTAATGTGAAAATGAATTTAATTAAAACTGGATTGGTATAAAGAAGCAGTGTTTTGGAAATCCCAGAATCAGTGTATGCTGGGATTTATTGTGTTCTACTTAACATTGGTTTTCAAAAAATAAATGGTATAGGAATATTCATTCTCCATTCCCCCCTCCCTCAAACTTTACTGAGATATAATTAAGATAGAACATTATATAAGTTTAAGGGATATATACACTTATATATTGCAATATGATTACCACTATTGCATTAGCTAACACTTCTATTACATCACATATTAATTACCATATTTTTTGTAATGAGAACATTGAAGATTTACTCTCTTCGCAATTTTCAAGTCTATAATAAGTACTGTTAACTATAACCATGAAACTTTTTATTAGATCCCCAGGACTTACTCATCTTCTAACTGCAAGTTTGTACCTTTGACCAACATCTACCTAGTTCTTTTTCCTACCAACTCTTGGTGACCTCCATTCTACTCTCTGCTTCTATGAGTTTGATTTCTTTAGTATCCACATAGACGTGACAACATATATTTGTCTTTCTTTGTCTGACTCATTTCACTTAGCATTATGCCTTCATGGTCCATTCATGTTGTCCCAAATGGAAGGATTTTCTTCTTTTTCATGTCTGAATAATATTCCATTGCATATATATAACCACATCTTCATATCCATTTATCCATCAATGGACTCTCAGGTTGTTTCTATACTTTGACTACTGTGAATATTGCTACAATTAACAAGGAGTATAGATATCTCTTTGAGAACCTGGTTTCATTTCCTTTGGCTATATATTCCCGGAGTAGGGTTATTAAATCATATGATAGTTCTGTTTTTACTTTTTTGAGGAAACTCCACACTGTCTTCCATAGTGGCCATACCAATTTACATTCCCATCAACAGTACATAAGGGTTGAAAAGAAATGTTCTTTTCAGATGAACTCTTCTCTGGTCTTGAATAGACTGTCTCCCAGGTATTTGTTTCATTTTCTGTCCTTGGTAGGACATTAGCAATGAAGATAGTAAATTGCCTTTGCCTGTACCTTATGGGAATCTCAAACCTAGAACGTCTCCTAAGAAGTCAGTTCTCTCCTGTTTCTCCTTCTAGATTGATTCCTCTAGCTCTCCACTGTCAAAAGTACCACTCAAGTGTGTGTGTGTCTGTGAAGTAATGGTGTTGGGGAGGGAGGGGATGACATGCAGTGAAGAGACAGTAAGACTATCAATAAGAGAATATAAAGCAAGAAATGTGAATTTTCAGGGTCCAAAGTCTAACTGGACTGTGCCCAACCACAGTTCCATTGTGCTTCATCATGCAGTATTTTCATGGTCTGAAAAACTGTTCAGGTTTTAATGGAATGGCCCAATACAGTGTGAATGTGAGGCATGGACTAAAGGTACGTCTTGACTGATTACTGTTACTGGCCTGTTGCAGTCCCGATGTTACAACAGGAAAGAGTATCATCTTTTTACGCACATTTTAATTTCCATTCTATATAATGTCAGGATAATAATAATTACTATGAATCTCTCAGGGGATATTTTAATAATTAAAATGATAATGTCCTAAGAAGTAATATAGATACAAAGCAAAGTGAGTAAAGTAAGATGTATTTAATGAATAATTTAATGCAGCAGATTCCATTGTTCTTGCAAAACAAATTAATAAGATGCAGTGAACTTCCATTTATTATTATTATTTTTAAAAATATATATTTTATTGATTTTTACAGAGAGGAAGGGAGAGGGATAGAGAGTCAGAAACATCGATGAGAGAGAAACATCGATCAGCTGCCTCCTGCACTCTCCCTACTGGGGATGTGCCCGCAACCAAGGTACATGCCCCTGACCGGAATTGAACCTGGGACCCTTGAGTCCGCAGGCCAACGCTCTATCCGCTGAGCCAAACCGGTTAGGGCCCATTTATTATTTTTAAGTGTTTTCTCTTGAAAGTCACTAGAGCATTATCTTCACCAAAAATCTAAAATTAGGTAGCATCCTCTGTCCCTAGATGGGATTGTGAAAATTGGGTATTTACATGCAAAAGAAGGACATTGACCCGTATCTTACACCACTCTAAAAAATGTACTAGAGATGAATGAAGGGCTTAAATATAAGCCCTGAAGCCGTACCCTTTCCCATGGATATAATACTGCTCTGATTTTATACTGTACTTCCTAGGAGTTTTTGCACATATTTTCATGTCAACCTTTGGCAATAACTTCTGAAATTAGGAAGAGCTAATGTTATCTTTGCTTTAACGATGAGGAAACAGGTTTAGAAAGTTTAAATTCTTGGCCTAATCATTATAACCAAAATGAGGTGGAGGTGGAGGTGGATGGAGGATTCATGTCTTCTGACACCTTGCTCAGGGCACTTGTTATTCACTGCAGTCTTTGGAGAACTGGGGCTAGTTTAAATATATAATGTATTGTGAAGTCTCAGCACTCAAGCCCTCAAGAAGTACTTGAAAATCATTAAAAACTCATTTCAGTTTCCTGAGAAGTAAACATTATTGTGCTATTTTATAAAAAGAAGAAAGGGATTCAGGCTCAATCATCATGGGAACATTGGCAGTCCAAAACTGTATTTCTTGTCTTTGTATTTCCCAGTTTGATACCCCACTGACGGGAACTTTATATGTTCATTGCTATTCTCTGCTGTGATTCTAAATGTAGCATCTTCCTTGACATGAGAAATCACTTTAAGCGCATAATGAGTGCCCAGCACATAGTAACAGTTGTCAGTGAACCAGAGAAATTAAGACTCATCTTTGCATGTGATAAATGTGAGAGGAATGTATGATCTGTATCAAGTAATGTGACTGTTCATAAGAGTTTTAAAATAAAATTGATGCATACGTATGGCAAAAAACAAACAAAACCAAGGAATGCACAAGAGATATCTCAGTCTGGGTTCTCCTTGTAGGTTGATTTTGAGATAAGGGCCTCTGGGAAAGTCATTTATTTGGGAGGCAATTGTGCAGAGAAGAGAGTTGGGAACTTGTATGCATATATGCATAACCCATGGGCCTAAGGTGCAGTGTTGGGGTGGGCTAGAGGAGGTCCATGGGTGATGAAGGCCTGGAGTAGAGTGCGGGAGTGGGCTAGAGGAGGCCAATGAGGGGAAAAGGAGGACATATGTAACACTTTCAACAATAAAGATTAAAAAAAATAAATAAAGGAAAGAAGAAAAGTCCTTACAAAGGGGTATTATTGAATTGGTACCCACTGTGGGCAACCACAGCTCACTCACACAAAGACCTTACGGGGAGTATGTGGAATGCCTCTGAGAATGACCTGTCCAAGGACGGCCTGGAGGAGCACTGACTACTGACTTCCATCCTCCACAGGTTACACGTCAGTGCACGGAGGGCCTCCCACTGGGATGGCGCTCTGCAGCAGCAGCCGCAGAGAAGCCCTGGAGCACAGAGAGGAAGAGCCAGGGGGATGGCATGCAGTTAAGGTAAGGCGCCATCAGTGTGAAATGAGTCTGAGCCTGCACCTGCACACAGTGATCACCGTGGGCACGGCTGGAAACCGAGGTGAGGCCAAGAATCTATTAGACTGTGTGCACAAGAGCTGTCTGACGCAATTGCTTGAAAGCAAGAACAGCAGTGACTGCTTTGCCTATTTTGGTGTTTACTCTTATGGTCTAAATAAAATAAAAATTTCATTATTTCTTAATTTATCAAATTTATATACTACACATACCTCTTCCTCTAAGTTGTTATTGTTTTCAGTTATTGTATTGGTATCTTTGTAGTTTTAAGTAATATACTCAAAAGTATGATTTCTTATTTTATTAGTTAACAGTTAATTTTGACTTAGTAAATTGAGAATTCCCCCTCCACCATTGCCCTCATCCATGTCTCTATATTTGCTTCCAACAGTTGACAGCTATGCTTTGTATTTTTTTTTTTTAGTATCAAGGATGATAACCTTTACATTCTGTTTCATGTTATTCATTAATTTATCTGTGCTTTCTCTAAAGTTTGATTCTAAGAGTTGATAATAAATGGCATTTAAATATTTTGCCTATATAAATATTATTCTATGCAAAGCAAAGGGATATGCTATGATTATATTTTTCTCAACTCTCCCGAAATTAGGACCCATGTACAACTTAAAAAGAATGTTCCTAGCATTAAGGTCCAAATGAGTTATTTTTCTTACATGCAATCAGAATCTGAAAATCATGCCATATAGACTTCTCTGTGTGTGTGTTTCCCTGGAGTTTCTAATTACCAGTCATTTCTTCTTGTTGAAATCATAAGAAGTAATATCTTATTCACCATATTATTTCCAATCTCTTAATATTCTATCTATGGAAGGCTTAATCCTCACAAATTTTCTTTTTGAAGACCTTTCTGGTGCTGTGCACTTGATATAATTTTGACCATTTGGGTTTTGTATTTATTCCACTTTAAAGGTTGTGAGATTATATTCACTGCATTTCTATGCCAGTCCTGGCATTTGTTGGCGCCCACATTTTCTCTTTCTTGATTTTGACTGAATTTGCTTGATTCAATATGTTCGCAAGTAACTCAGAAACAGCCTTGGCAAAAATTCTTATTTGTCTTTATGTGTTTGAAAATGCCTTTTATTTACACTCATAGTTGAATGATAGTATAGTTGGTCTGAAAATCTAGTTCAAAATAATTTCCTTCAGTTCTTTGAAAGTACTGGCCCATTGTCTTCTTGCATAAAGTTTTCTAAATGAGAAGTCTAATACCACCCTAATTCTTGTTGACGTGTGTGTGTGTGTGTGTGTGTGTGTGTGTGTGTGTGTGTGTGTGTGTGTTTGGTAGGAAATCCCTTTCCCCAAACTCTACTCTGGAAACTTTTAGGATCTCATTTCTTTATCCTTGAATTTCTGACATTTAAAACAAAACATCTTCCAATTCATTGTCTAAGAGCTGCTTTTTATTATAGGATACTTGTTCATGAAATTATTTTTTGATCTTTACTCAAAAACTTCCTTTTTTATAAGCCAGAATTCCCCGTGCTCTGGCTCTTATTTGTTCCTAATTTAAATGCCATCTCACAAACGTACAGCATCGAGGAAATTTCTGGGTGTGGCACTGTGAACTCACCATAGTCCCCCTGTTAGATATTTGATGGTTACTGTTGGAGTGGCCTTGTCACTTGAAGACTAGCTAATTTTTACTTTTGAACTAGTTCTTTTTGGAGTACTTTTACTCAACATACTATTATAGTGCAACCTGGGAGAAGGCCAGTCAAAGGCAAACATAGTATTATGGTGTCAACCTGCAGCCTAAACCTCCTGCTTAATCTGGGCTGCAAGATTCGGAACCAGCCTGTTATCCATTTTTATGATTATAGCCAAGAATGCAAATATATCATAATTTTATGTATTCTTCTCAAACCTGAAACAAATTTTAGTTTTTAATCTAAAAGCAAAAGGTATAATTTTTTCTTCAATGAATTTGCTTGGCACTCAGAAGGCCCCTTTAGTCTAAAAGTTTATGATTTTCAATCGGCTGCCTCCTGCATGCTCCCTACTGGGGATCTGGCCCACAACCTGGGCATGTTCCCTGACCAGGAATGGAACCAGTAACCTGTTGGTTCATGGGTTGAAGCTCAACCACCAAGCAACACTGGCCAGGCTCTTTTTAAAAAAATGTTATTTAATCATAAAAATGTGATGCAGAGTCAACACTTATCCCAAGAGCCTTAGCTTTCCCCAGTCGGTTTATCCAACCTGTTGAGGGACGCTTTCTCTGATATATTTGCTTGGAATGCAAATCACCACCTTGCGTTGCTGTTGCTCTGTATATGGGGAGGGCAGGAGAATGGTGTAGGTCTCACTTCTTCAGGCTTCCCGTTTTAATTCCTGTTTCTCACTCCTGCTTGTGAGCCTAGGGTCTCTAGAGAGACGCAATAAGACTGAGTTCTACTCCTATTGCAGCCGCCACCTGAGCATATTCCTAACTTCCTTCACTCTCTTTTCAACAGTCAGCATGCTTCCCCCATTTTCTTCCTTACAGAAATTTGTTGAACTTTCTATAGTGCTGTGGGCCTCCTCACAGTCTGATCCTCTCCACTTGCTTGTTAATTCCCTCTCATATTCCTTTGAGGTTATTTTAATGGCACCTGCTGAGGAAGCTTAAGTAGTGTCTATTTTTAGTTTCCTTTAAATTTCTCAATATAAGCCTCAACCCTTTCTTCCCTGTACTTAATTTTATCTTAGAAAACACTGATTTTATATGAGTTTTCACTATGGTCTTGATAATAAGAGATATTGGTGTTCATTCCTGAGAGAGAAATAGATATGATACTTATGAAAATAACCAGTACTTTTTCTAATTGTTTCTTTTTTTATGCAAATAGTAACAAAATACTTTTCACACCTCCTTCAAAATATTTGATATCTTTTTAGTGCATGAGAATATTTTTGAATTATGAGCTTAGAGGAAAAGGAGAGAAAAATATAAAATTAAATAGTAATGTTTTATAAAAGTTATTGTTCTGTGGTGAGCCTGTTTTTCTGTCAGCTGGGACTCTTGTGTAGATAATAAATGCCCACCAGTGATTTAGCATGTATAAAACACATCAATCCTTTTTATTATATTTTGTGAGCCTTGACATTTATGATAATTTCCCCATATCTACTTAAAACTCTTTCTCTTATGATTGCATTGTTAAAGTGGATTTTTTGCCCTTGTTGACTTATCTCATTAGCATGTGTTTATCATACATTTTCAGGGTAATTACCATTTTGGAATAATGCACACAATGTTAAACAGATTCCCTAGTTTTAAAAGGTGTCACGATGAAGGCAACAGTTTTCGCCCCTCCCATCTCTATTCTCCAACTCCTGGAAGGACTACAAAAGACACTGATTTCTTGTCACTTGGGTCAATTGGATAATGGCAAGGATATTATGCCCCCTACAGTGTGTCCACAGTTGGTTCTGGAAGGAAGAAGAAATGATGGGAACACATTTCCACAGCATCCTCATTTTCAGTGCTTCTGTTTGTCATCCATCAGTGTTCTGATGTATGAATTTAAGAAAGGGCAGTATCCTAATTGATATTTGTATGCAAGGGAGAAAGCTCATGTTTTCTCATTCTCTCTTAGATTGACGGTTTGATGTGAAAGTACAACTTAGGGAAGGGATAATTTTAGAGTAAAATGATAAGATATGTTCCTATTTGCTCAGTCTCCAAATAACTAAAATGGCTCCCTCTTTTTCCGTTCATAAACTTCTATCAATGAAGCAGGAACTAAAGTTCTCCATCCACTACCATTAAAGATGTACATGAATAGCTGGAAGATGTTGACATACCTTCAAAACTGCCAAAAACTGCTAAAGAACACTGGGATTTTACCCTTCCATTTGTATTGCATAATACTAAATGATTTGAAGTTTGATACCAATTAGTAGTATTCTTATAGTATTTGTCAGTTTACCAGAATACAGCAAAATCAGAACTAAATTTATGATGCATTTTCTTTGTTTCTTCTTTACAGTGTTTTTTTGTTGTTCTATTAGACATCTTAAATTGGTTTATTAAGTAACATGAATTGTAGAGAATAGTTTCAGCATGTATCATATATTTGAATTATCATCGTGTTAGAGGCACAGTGTTTGAAGAGTAGAAGTGCAATGAGAATCCCTGGAAGGACTTTAAGAAGGGAAATGACATGATCTGACTAACATCCTATATAATAAAAAGCTAATATGCAGATCGACTGAATGGCGAAATGACAGGTTGCTTCAACACGCACTGACCACCAGGGAAAAGATGCTCAATGCAGGAGCTGTTTTTTGGTGGTCAGTGCACTCACACAGGGGGAGCGCCGCTCAGCCAGAAGCTGGGCTCATGGCTGGCAAGCGCAGTGGTGGTGGCAGGAGCCTCTCCCACCTCTGCAGCAGCACTAAGGATGTCCGACTGATGGCTTAGGCCCGCTCCCCGCGGAGCGGGCCTAAACCATCAGTTGGACATCCCCTGAGGGCTCCCGGACTACAAGAGGGCAAGGCCAGGCTGAGGGATCCCCTGCCCACAGTGCACAAATTTAATGCACTGGGCCTCTAGTCTTAAGATAATTTGTGCAGATATCTTCAGAACAGATTTTGTTGGGGCAATAGAAAAAAATCAAGAAACCCACTGGGAGGTTATTGTAGTGGTTTGGGTAAAAGGCAACATGGTGAAAATTGATGGCCACAGTAGAAATGGAGAAAATTAGATTGATATGAAATACACACAATATATACATGTTATATATGCCTATATATAATCCTATATAATAAAAGCCTAATATGCTAAGTGTCTGGTTGTCCGGTTGGCCATTCAACCAATCAAAGCATAATATGCTAATGATATGCTAAAGACGCTCAACCACTCGCTATGACATGCACTGACCACCAGGGGGCAGACAGTAGACCAGTTGACCAGTCGCTATGAAATGCACTGACCACCAGGGGGAAGACGCTCTGACCAGTAGGTTAGCTTGCTGCTGGGGTTTGGCCAATCAGGACTGAGTGAGATGGGCCAGACACGCCCTGGAGCCCTCCTGTGGTCCCTCCTCAGCTGGCAAACCTCCCACAGCCCTCCCCGGCCCCGATTGTGCACCGGTGGGGTCCCTTGGCCTGGCCTGCGCCCTCTTGCAATCTGGACTGAGGGAACACCCCTCAGTGCACGAATTTCATGCACCAAGCCTCTAGTATATATATATTTGAGGAAAATCATCTGTTTATAGGTTTAACTATGTTCCAGAGTATCTATTCCCACTAGTCACTAGAAAGTACAGAAGAGCTACCATACATGAATCATATGGCATCTGAAATATCCTTATATCAACCCACAAGTGGAATTTTAGAAACTTGAGATTTCCAGGTCTAATCAGGTTTTTATTCTCTTGTCTTGTTCATTGCTTTGGTTCCATGCTTGACTCCACCTCTATTTCTGACCCTTTCTCTAGTCCTATTGTGTCCCTAAACCCCAATAGTCCAGATAAATCTAGAGCTTTCCATGGAAAGGGTCTTATTTTAATATTCAGCAAAGAAATATGCCCACGAGCCCTCTCTGTGTTTTAGTGGCTTTGACAATGCCAATAAGAAAGCACTAATGAAGAGACAAACTCTCAAACCTATTTTCTCTGCCAAGAGTTATAAAAATCTACCTTGCAGCCTGAAAGGACTCTAATCTGCATTTCTGCTGTGTCTTCATCTCCGAGGAACTAAATACAGAGTATCTCTTTGCTCATATTGATGTGAGAAGGAAGATTTAGAATGGGAATAAGTGTGTAAAGAGGCAACAGGAAATACCAGGGGAAATATCACATAATATCTTAGTGGTTAAAGAATTCATTCAATAAATATTATGCTAATCTGGTGGGTCAAGCGGTGATCTTGGCATTGGGATGTAGTAGTAAATAATGCAGGCTAACTTAAAATCTCATGGCATTTATATGCTAATACATATATAAGCCACATGAAAACATGTAAGTAAATAGATAGATATGAGATAATTTACCATAACATGGAGTTACTGTTCTAGAGCAAGATATTAGGGAGCAATTAGGTAGGGTGGCAGGAATGGTCTAACTGAGAAGATGAACACAGTGTATCCACAACATGGAGTAAACTCAGCCATTCAATGTTTACAGTATATCCTGAGGCTCAACATCATTACTCATCCGTGAAATCAAATCAAAACTGTAATGAGATATCATTTCATGTCCAAAGAATGAATAAAATAAAAAAAATATATTGAGAATAATCAACAAGGTAAGGCCCTAAATTACCTGTAACTCTCACACTTTGTTGGTAAGGATGTAAAATGATATAACCCCTTTGAAAAATTGGTGGATTCTTATAAAGCTAAATATACACTACTTAATGACCCAGAAATGAAAACATATGTTCACAAAAAGACTTGTACAAGAATGTTCATAGCACCTTTAGAAACTGGGAGCAATCACATGTCCACACAACAGGAGAAAGTATAAATTAACTGTAAACTATTCATATAATGGAACATTACTCATCAATACATAAAAAGGAACAAACTACGGATAGCCAACAACATGAATGAATCTTAAAAACATTAATGGAACTACAGAAGCCAAACAAAAAATAATACATGCTGTATAATTTCACTTATATGAAATCCAAGACAGGCAAAAGTATTCTGTGGCAATAAAAATCAGAAAGTCGATACCTCTGAGGTAGTGGTGGTCATGGTGGTAATTGACTGGAAAAGGGCATGAGGGAACTTTCTGGGGGTGATGATGGTTATGTTCTATATTTTGATTTAAGTTTTCCATATATATGTGAATAAAAATGGCAAAAGTCATTGAGCTGTGCATTTTTATTATACTAGTATATATAACAGTCTGTTATATATAGAAACAGTCTGTTTTAATAATCCAGCACTATAAAATAAAGTAGGTTTGGAAAAGAAAAATGATTTATATAGGGGGAAATGCTTGCTATATACTGTCATTAAATAAGAGAGCTACAAATTTGTGTGTACGGTATAATGTAATTCTAATCCATGTGAAATGAATGGGAGAAAAAGGAGCAGAGGAAATATGCTATGATGTTAACAATCATGATTAACATTTTTGCTGGTTAAATTATGGCTGATTGTTACTAAACATGATTCTGATAGGTAGTTGGTCAGTTGATTTAAACTCTTAAAGTAGGGAATCAAAGACAAATACATACATACCTAAATATCTTAATAGTTTATTTAAACTTTTAACCAACAAATGTTCATGTATTTCCTAGGAACATTTTTTTTTAAGTAAAGGCTGGCTAACCAGAGTTCCAAATTTTTTCTTCTTATAAGAAGCTACCCCCACTTGGACCTCTTCAGTAAGAATTTAATGAGAAAACAGGTTTGGAACCAATCTGCATGTAGATTATTATGATTAAAAAATTATTATACCCACAGTTAATTCAACAGCACATTTTAATTACTATCTTTATCAAGTCTTTCCAAAGAATTCAAATGATTTTTATAGACCCAATAACTCTTTCTTTTTATACTCATATTTTCTTGGTTTATATGACATTTAATTACACTCCATAAACACATTAATAGGTACAACTGGCATAAATGAGTTTGTGAATAAATAACCTTGTTTTGGTAAGCATACAAATCAATTCATGAGAGGAGACATTGCAAATATGCCAGAGAGGCTCGCCAGCCACAAGCAAATTCTGGGCATTAGTGGGCATTTGTCAGTATGCTTTATAGAGGAAATGGAGAGTGTTAATGGATTTAGCAAGTCTGTTAAGTGGATATCAGTTAAGAAAACCTCTACTAAACTTTTCCATTTTCCAATATTAATCACAGAATTTTCTAATCAGAGAAAGCAAGCATTTACATTATTTAAAGCTGATATAATTAGTCACAAGAAAGTTAATAATACAAATAAAATCATTTTAAAATGATTATTTGAATGAACTCTGTAAATTTTAAAACTGTGAGATTACTACATGAACCCATTTGACATATTTTTACCTCTGACTTTTGGGAAAGGGAAACTAAAGAAGAATGTTGGTGAATTCTCAAGGAGGGAATGTTGAGTTCTGCCCTGAAGACAGCTTTGGGATGATGGCCTTAAGGAAATGTGACGGCATAGCCTTTGCCCAGGGACAGTCTGCAAGCTTGTCCCTGCCTTGGGCCAGAGCAAAAGGACACTCCAGGAAGCGAGAAGCAATCCCTGATAGAAAATGGATGGGCTTTCAGTCCGGATAGCTGGGGCTTGACCTCCCAACTCTTCCATTTTGCTTCCTTTTGGACTTCAGGAACTTAGTATTTATGAACCTAAATATTAAATCCTATAATCAGGTATAATTAACCAAATAAGGTATGCTTTGGGCCAAGTAGGCTCTGAGCTACCAATGTAACATGTATATGAACTCATGTTTATGAATCCATATTTTGCAGCCACACTCATCATACTGTAACTCTAAAGCAGCGGTTCTCAACCTGTGGGTTGCGACCCCTTTGGGGGTCCAACGACCCTTTCACAGGGGTCGCCTAAGACCATCAGAAAACACATATATAATTACATATTGTTTTTGTGATTAATCACTATGCTTTAATTATGTTCAATTTGTAACAATGAAATTGGGGGTCACTACAACATGAGGAACTGTATTAAAGGTCGTGGCATTAGGAAGGTTGAGAACCACTGGTTCAAGGAATTCACAAACATCCATCACAATTAGAAACTTTTCATTGATAGAGGATCCTATGAACATTGTTGTGCTTAGCTACAAGAACAGTTATTAGATTTAGCTATACAACTAACAATTATCAATTTGAAATGTAGATGAGATAGAGTTCAGGGGCCAACTTTAGTATAAAGATCCCAGTAAACTCTCATAGAGAAAATCACAGTGTAAATAGCACAAATAGCAATACTAAATTTTTTTTCTTTTTTTTTAAATATATTTTTTATTGTTGATAGTATTACAGATATTTCCCATTTCCCCCGCCACTTTTCCCCCTCCTCCAGGTTCTAGCCTTCCCCCCTGCCCACCAAGTCTTCACTCCCCTATTGCCCATGCCCAAGGGCTATGCAAATCTCTCTATATAAAAGGCTAATATGCTAAGTGTCCCTCCTACCGACCAACCGGTTGCTATGATGTACACTGATCACTAGGGGTAGACACTCAATGCAGGAGCTGCCATGATGCACACTGGCCGGCACCACAGACCTGGCACTGACAAACCAACACTCGGCTTCCTCCAAGTGGGACACAGGCTCCACCCTGGAGCGACACCCCATCAAATCACAGCCAATGCTGCCAAGACCCCATGGTAGAAAAGGCGGCCCACAGCCCAGCCCAGCCCAGGAAATAGTCACTGTGGGCACTGGGTAATGATGTCACGTAGCAAAGCCCAGCTTCCTCTCCCTAGCGACTAGCCTCCTTGGAGTTTCTTCAGTCCAGGAGCATAGGTGGAAACATTTTACGCTTAGACCAAATGTCTGTGAAGTGTTTCCCATGCCTCATCTCATTTGATCCTCACAGAAGTCCTGGAGTAGGTAGATAGGAGACTCGGTGGAATACTATTTACTTTTCAGTAGCCGGAAAATGGAGATTTAGAAAGCTTAGAAACTTGACCCGACTGAAAAGAAGTAAGAAATGGTGGACCTTGAAAATGACTTCAGGTTTTCTCACTGCGCAGAATATAGTCAAACACTGCTGATGTTAAAAAGATGAACAAAAACAGATGTAGAGACAGAGAAGCATTGATGAGATGCTCAAAACTCAGAGGGAAGGTAGGGGAGGGTGAGGGTGAGGGGAAGAGATCAACCAAAGGACTTTATGCATGCATATAAGCATAAGCGATGGATGTGGACAACAGAGGGTGAGGGTGAGGGTAAGGGCAGGATTGGGGGGATGAGAGGACATTGGGGGGATAAGGACACATTTGTAATATCTTAATCAATAAAGGGAAAAAACAAAAACAAAAACAAAAAACTGCTGATGTTAAATATTACCCTTTGTTCTCCCCGCATGATCTAAAATAATAATGTGCTTCGTGTTGATATTTACTGCTGTGTTGCTGACAATTACCTGAAAGAGAAGTTGGGGTGCTTCACTGGGCGGGAAAAAGTTTAGCTACTAGTACATCAGAAAGCAGGTCTAATTAAGCAAGTTTATTCTTTATATACTAGAGGCCCGGTGCACGATATTCGTGCATGGGTGGAGGGGGAGGGTCCCCTCAGCCCAGCCTGCACCCTCTTCAATCTAGGACCCCTTGGAGATGTCTGACTGCCGGTTTAGGCTCGATCCTGGGGATCGAGCCTAAACTGGCAGTTGGACATCCCTCTCACGATCCTGGACTGCTGGCTCCTAACCCGCTCACCTGCCTGCCTGCCTGAATGCCCCTAACTGCCCCCCCCCCCGCCAGTCTGATCACCCCTAACTGCCTCTGCCTGTCGGCCTGATCACCCCTCACTATCTCCCCTGCCGACCTGCCAGCCTGGTTGTCCCACCACTGCCTGCTGCTCGGTCCTTTGGTCACCCTCACTAACCCCCTGCGCCTGGTCGCCCCATGCAGCCTGTTCGGTCATCCGTTAGGTTGCGATGGTCCCTTAGTCTTTTATATAGATAGATAAAAGGCTAAGTTGACTTGCGCATGCGTGATACATATAAAGCTCTCACTGGTGCCAATTGCATGCGTGTGTTTTGATCTGTCATTGTCGATTGTGAATTTGGTTGACACTTCTATTATAGAGAAAGGGCGAATAGTGATATTAAAATATTTCTTCTAATTAATTTCCTTTCATTGTGAACAAATTTGTGCATCGGGCCACTAATAATTATATAAGTTCTTTGTCTTATCTCTTCTTGTTCCTCCAATCCCACATTGAGGTATGTCAGTCTGTTCTATGCCTCCCTGCTTCAAGTCTTGTTTTGTTGGTCAATTAATTTTGTTCATTAGATTTAACAAATAAGTAAGATTATGTGATACTTGTTTTTCTCAGTGTGGCTTATTTCACTTAGCATAATATTTTCCAGGTCCATCCAGGCTGTCCCAAAGGGTAAGAGATCCTTCTTTTTTACAGCTGCATAGTATTCCATCGTGTAGATGTACCATAGTTTTCTAATCCATTCATCTACTGATGGGCACTTAGGCTGTTTCCAAATCTTAGCTATTGTAAATAATGCTGCTATGAACGTAGGAGCGCATATATCATTTCTGATTGGTGTTTTGAGGTTTTTTAGGATATATTCCCTCTGTGAGTGTCTGTGTCCTACTTTTGCTCACCCTTATATTCCCTGTGCTATACTTTATATCCCCGTGACTATTTTTATAACTGACAATTTGTACTTCTTAAAATCCTTTTCACCTTTTTCACCCATCCCCCAAGCCTCCACCCATCTAGCAAACATCAATTTGTTCTCTGTATCCATGAGTTTGTTTCTGTTTTGTTTATTTTGTTTTTTAGCTTCCACATATAAGTGAAATCATATGGTATTTGTCTTTCTTTATCTGACTTATTTCACTTAACACAATACTTCTAAGTCCATCTATTTTTCACCATAATTAGTTCTTTAAAGACCCCGTCTCCACGTGTAGTCACATTCTGTGGTACTGGGGGTTAATATTTCAACATAAATTTTGGGGGGACAACATTCAGTCCATTGCAGTCATGGATCTGTGTATTATGGATATGGGATTCAGAATATGTATTTATCAGTGGTTCAGAGCATATTTAGCACCATGTAATAGAACACTCTATATTTACAAGATGTCTTACAGCTTCTGGGTGACCCAGCTTTAGGATGATCAATGAATTTCAGGAGTATTAACTGATTACCTTATTTCTTCCAGTATATACCATGAAATACTACTGAGTGACAGAAATTAATGGACTGCTGACTCATGCAATAATATGGAGAAACTACACAGACAGTATGTTGAGCAAAATGGATCCATCTGCTCATTCAAAATATTTATGCCTTCATGACCTCCTCAAGCCCCATCTTGCATGTATTACTTCTACCTCACACTGAGAAACTGTTGAGCATTCAAAGTTTTGTGGATAGATGCATCAGATAATACCAAGTTCATGATGAGTAGTGCAGAAAATAAGCTACCACTTGTTCATGTCCTGTGGGCATGCGTTCAATCTCTAGTAGGATTAGTAACAGCCAGACATTTAAAAAAAAGTTTGTTGAAAAAGTATGACTGTTTCCAAACCCAGGTGTGTTTCCTCTCTCCAGTTTTGCAACAGGCTTTATACAGTATTTCAAGCAGCCTCAGACTTTCAGCACAATTGGAGCTTCATGGTCGTAAGGGAAACTAGCAAAACTGTTTGCACTGGGTAGCTTTGTCTTGCTTTAGGGCAGTGGTCGGCAAACTGCGGCTCACGAGCCACATGTGGCTCTTTGGCCCCTTGAGTGTGGCTCTTCCACAAAACACCACGTGCGGGTGTGCACGCACGTACAGTGCGATTGAAACTTCGTGGCCCATGCGCAGAAGTTGGTTTTCGGAAAGGAGATAGACGAAACAAGTATACAAGACGAGTGTGGATGGGAGAGTTGGAAGGGGTCGACCTCAGCGAACGTACCTCAATCAGATTGAGGACGTTTTTAGCAAAGGCCAGCTTAGGAGTACCCTAATTAAGTTAATAACAATGTACCTACCTATATAGTTTAAGTTTAAAAAATTTGGCTCTCAAAAGAAATTTCAATCGTTGTACTGTTGATATTTGGCTCTGTTGACTAATGAGTTTGCTGACCACTGTTTTAGGGTATTCTCCATGTTTATAGCCCTTTGGGTTACTCAGAAAATAGTATCAGACAGCATACTTGAATCTGGCGTGTGTAGGGTCTAGCTCTGGATTTGGTCTCACTGAAAGAGGAGGGAATCCAGCAAGCCCATTCCTGAAGCCAGTTCTTTCAGCTCCCCAAGAAGCCTGCCAGCACCCTCAGAGCTGCTCATCACACACAGCATTCCAACCAGAGAACAAACCACTGGGTCTGAAAACGGGAAGTTGGGATCATGTTCAGAATCCACGAAATGCACATCCCTCTACCTTTACTCTTCCACCTATAGAAGGACTCTTTACTTAGGTGTTTCCCCTCCTCCCCAAAGCTAGTGCCCTCCACACAGTGTTTACAGAAAGCCTTCTATGCTCTCCTTTCAACCTGCTCTCAAGAATAGATTCTACCAACCTGTTTATATTAAGTAAAAATGATTGGTAAGGCTTAATTGTTATGTATTTTGAAATTTACATTAAACATAGCAGTTAATTACTAATTGTGGCTTTCTGGAATCAGTAATCAGCTTACTGGAGAGGGGTAAGGGTAGCATGTCTGCTGAGTCCCTGAAACCACACCATTATTATGACCATTCTGTTCATAAGAGCAGATTAGAGGAAAATGAGTACTGCTATATATTTAATCCATATATATATACATATATATACATATATATATATATATTTATATATATATATATATGTATATATATATATCCATATATACATATGGATCAAAATTTAGTGGATGAAGTATTTGGGGTTCTGATTATAAAACAATAGTAATTTTAGTGTTTCTATAGCCAGAGATATATACCACAGATATATATACTAGAGGCCTGGTGCACGAAATTCATGCACAGGGGCAGGGGGTCCCTCAGCCTGGCCTGCACCCTTCCAATCGGGACCCCTCAGGGGATATCCAACTGCCTCTCGCAACCCTGGACTGCTAGCTCCTAATTGCTCACCTGCCTGCCTGATCACCCCTAACCACCTCTGCCTGTCTGACTAATCACCCCTAACTGCTCCCCTACTGGCCTGATTGCCCCTAACTGATTCCCTGCTGGCCTGATCACTCTTAACCACCTCTGCCTCGCCCCGCACACAGGACCCAGGATTTCCTCCTCTGGCCAGTCTCAGGCACCCAGGACCTGGGGTCCCCTCCCTCTGGCCGACCGCAGGCACCCAAGACCTGGGCCAGCTTCGCCCGGGCCAGCTGCAGCCACAGGAGACTGTGGGCAGGTGGCTTTGTCTAGGCCACAGTCGCAGGTGCCCAGGACTGTGGGGCAGGCAGCTTGTTCCTCTTCTGGGCCGCAGGTGCAGATGCAGCCACTGGCACTCGGGGCCGCAGGGACCATGGGGCATGCGATTGTCCTTCTCCCAGGCTGCAGCCCTAGCCATGGCGCCAGGACCGCGGGTTGGGTGCTGTCCCTCTCCTGGGCGCAACCCCAGCCGCTGGTGCTTGGGACACGGGCAGATGCTTGTCCCTCTTCTGGGTCAGACCGCAGTCACAGGCACAGCTGCTGGCGCTCGGGACCGCAGCATGGGTGGCTTGTCCTTCTCCCGGGCCGGGCTGCAGACACAAGCGCAGCCATTGGTACCTGGGACTGTGGGGCGGGCGGCTTGTTCCTCTCCTGGGCTGCAGGCTGGCTGGTCCCCATTCCTCTCTTGTGAGCTCATTTGTGCCTGGCTGGTCCCCATTCCTCTCTCCCCATTGTTGAATGTCTGAGCCCTTACGGCATGATGGCATGAGGGTGTGATGACCATTTGCATATTAGCTTTTTATTATATAGGATAGGGTGTCCCAAAAAATGTATACACACTTAACAGCTGGTTGCTCAGTTGATGTTTTTTCTTTTCAGATGTAACCCATTGGAATGAATAATTATTCAAAGTGTGTATACATTTTTTGGGGGGATGCCCTGCATATATGTTTTGTTTTCTCTGAAAAGCATCTCTCAAGATCACATATGATGTCCGGATACTTGCCAAT
This sequence comes from Myotis lucifugus, assembly GCF_000147115.1. Classification (NCBI taxonomy): domain Eukaryota; kingdom Metazoa; phylum Chordata; class Mammalia; order Chiroptera; family Vespertilionidae; genus Myotis; species Myotis lucifugus. Next base: position 3,943,702 of record NW_005871048.1, read on the forward strand.
ACCATAAGCAGCAAGTGAGTATAAAGGAGGAGCTTTTCCTCCGAGTTCTCATTTTCTGTAGCTCTCCACGAGAATGAAACTGCACAAAAGCAAGGTGTGTCAGAGGTGAGCAATCCCCAAACCTCCCCCTGCAGCAGCACGGGACGAAAACCCTGCAGATCCTGCCATTACATGGGAATAGCCAAAATGCAGCCACTTCTGCCTTCTGCAGTGGAGAAGTGTGGAGGAATGAGTTGAAATATCTGAGAAAAACATGCCTAGAATTGAACAAAGGTTTGAACTTCACACATGAATGAGCAAACATTTACCCCAGATCAATAACAGTTCAGCAAACCTGTAAGAAGCACTACACCATGCTTTCTAGACTGCTCAGCAAGGACATTGCAGCCTACACTCTATTAAACTACTCTGATGGATGTGTTAGGAAGATGCCTTTCTCCCAGTTGTAGTAAGGAGGGTGGTGTGCTGTCCTGTTGGTGCCATGCCAGGCACTGTGCATTGCATCATCTGTCACTATTCTACTAAATATTACAGCACATTTCATAAGCATAACACATTTCAGACTTGCACGAGGACATTTTATTGTCCCTATTACCTGAAGGCTGAATTTATGCCTTTGCGGCCTTACATTGAAATACATTTTTTGCTTCATCTATGTCATGTGCCTCCGTTACCGTTGAGGGAAATATATTATCACCAATCACTGTGAGCCACGAGTTATCTGACATCCTGACAGAAAAGGCTTTTTTATCCACTTATTTTCTTGAGCCAGCAGATTATGTGGAAATGTTTGGGTTGGGGGGAGGAGGATAGGGAGAAGAGAAGGATTCAACCAAGGATTCTATTTTATTAAACAGTGCCTCAGTATCATGGTTTTTGTTGGTCAAAAAAATGTTTCTTTTTATTCCTTAGGTTTATAATTGGTTGCATTGTGCAGTGATGAGTAAATAAAACTTACGGTTATTTGATTTGATGATGAAATGAAAAAATGGAAAGAAAAGTTTCAGACTTTAAATGATGTTATTGTTGAAATATTATTATTGGTCCTGTTCAAAGAAATTTTCTATTGTTTTTCTACCTTCTTTTTTGTGTGCAAATAGACTAATTATTTGGAATGGAAACACATTTTAAATGAAAGAAAATTTAAAATTTAGTTCCAGGTACTTCAACTAGCCTCTGAAGTATTGGGCACTATATCATTAAAATCTGACAAAGAGAATTCTAAAAATTTTAGAGAAAAAACATTAGGGCCTTCTAAGTCTGAGAACTATCCCCTTCTATAAATCCTTTAAAAATGTTAATGAATGACTGTAGCAGTTCCATTTTTAATTTTTTGAGGAAACTACACACTGTTCTCCACAGCGCTGTACCAGTTTGCATTCCCTTTTCAGTGTACTTAGCAGTGTACTAAGATTCCCTTTTCTCCACATCTTTGCCAGCCCTTGTCATTTGTTGATGGTAGCCATTCTGACAGGTGTGAGGTGAAACCTCATTGTCATTTTAATTTGCATCTCTCTGATGATCAGTGACTTTGAGCATTTTTTCATGCATTTCTGGGCCATCTGTCAGGGGGTTGTATTTTCAATTTCTTATAGTTGAGGAATTGTGGGCTCAGAGAATTTAAGAGACTTATCCAAAGTCACCGAGTAGTTAGTGAATGAGTGAATGACTGACCCATATCTTTTAAAAATTTCCAATCCAGTATTTTTAATTAATTAATTAATTACATTATAGTAATCTTTTGGTGAACAAAGTATAACATACATAGATAAAACATACATTTTATCATTCAATATAATAAAGAGGTAATATGCAAATTGACCATCATGCCCTCGCACAAGATGGCCACCCCCATGTGGTCACATGATGGCTGCCACAAGATGGCCGGCAGGGGAGGGCAATTGTGGGTGACCAGGCCAGCAGGGGAGGGCAGTTGGGGGCGATCGGGCTGTCAGGGGAGCAGTTAGGTGTCCATCAGGCTGGCAGGGGAGTGGTTAGGGGGCGATTGGGCTGGCAGGGGAGCAGTTAGGCGTTGATCAGGCTGGCAGGGGAGTGGTTAGGGTGCAATCGGGCTGGCAGGGGAGCAGTTAGGCGTCAATCAGGCTGGCAGGGGAGTGGTTAGGGGGTGATCAGGTGGCAGGCAGAAGCGGTTAGAGACAATCAGGCAGGCAGGCAGTCAAGTGGTTGGGAGCCAGCAGTCTCGGATTGTGAGAGGGATGTCCGACTAAACCGGCAGTCGGACATCCCCTGAGGGGTCCCAGATTGGAGAGGGTGGAGGCTGTGCTGAGGAACCCCCCCCCCGCCCCCAGTGCACGAATTTCATGCACCGGGCCTCTAGTTTATACATATATTTATATATTTTATCAATGTATAACATTGATAAAATGTAATAAGTACTTATCAAAGCATAACATATATACAGAAAATGCACAAATTATAGTTATACAGTGTGGTACAATTTCAAAGTGAAATAGATCCTAGAAACAGAATATAACCAGCATCATAGAAGCCCTCCTCCTGCCTCCCTCCAAGCATAATTCTTTCCACTCCCAACTCAAGGATATCCACTACCCTGACTTCTAATACCATAAGTGGGTTTTACCTGTTTCAACATCACATGCTGCAGCAGGAGAAGCAGAGCTGCAAAGTAGACTTGCCAGCCTGAGCCCACTCCACAGTGAACTCTGAAAATAACATGTCTGATCATAGTTATCCCACAGTGACTCCAAATTGCCAGGCATTCAGATCCTTGCCCCCACCAGCCATCGGATGTGGGTGAGATGCTTCCTGAAATATTTGACACCTGGAAGCTGTCTGCTTGCTGAATTCCCAGAAACTAGGACAGCATATGCTCTATTAAGGGCTTCTGAGTGGTGCATCTCTGTCTGTCCTATGATAAAAATAGGATGATACAGTATTTACTCTCAGTAGTTTGATCTGTTTTGCTTAACATTATGTTTTTGAGATTTACCTATGTTGTTGTATGTCACTGTAGTTAATTCATTCTTATTGTTGTATAGTATTTCATTGTGAATATACTACTAATTATGTATTCACTAGAGACCTGGTGCATGACATTCATGCACTGGGGAGGGGGGTCCCTCAGTCTGGCCTGCACCCTCTCATAGTCCGGGACCCCTCGGGGTCTTTAGCGCTGCCGCAGAGGTGAGAGAGGCTCCTGCCACTGCTGCTGTGCTCCCCAGCCATGAGTCCAGCTTCTGGCTGAGCAGTGCTCCCCCTGTGGGAGTGCACTGACCACCAGGGGGTAACTCCTTCATTGTGCGTCTGCCTCCTGGTGGTCAGTGCGTGTCATAGCGACCGGTTGTTCTGCCATTCGGTCGATTTGCATATTAGCCTTTTATTATATAGGATTATATTGTTGATGGATATTAGGCTATTTTCCAAGTTCTTGGCTATTTACAAAGGGTGCTTTTACAAATGTTATATGTTCTTTGGTGGTGAATATTTGCATGCATTTCTTTTGGTAACTGGGGGGAGGGGCTTGGGGGTGAGAATTGCTGAGTAATACTGTATTCGTATGTTTTACTTTAGTGGATACTGCTAAACAATTTTTCAAATTATGAGAGAGTTCCATTGGTTTCACATTTTTCCTTACCAATACTTGACACTGGCTATCATTTTAATCCTCCTCTTAAGTATACAGAGCTATTACATTCAAGTTTTAATTTGTATTTTTCAAATGACTAATGAGCCAAACCTTTTTTCACCTTTGTATTTATTAGCCTTTGGAACACCCCCTTTTGTGTATTGTCTTCTAGGCTTAAACACTGAAAGGAAAATTCATATGAAAGTAATTCTGAAAACTATGTAAATTCTGTCATTGTTAGGTGCTGCTTGATATGTGTTGAATAGGTCAAAGTTGTTAATGTGGTTAGTGCTAATTTATATATCCTTACGGATTGTTTTTAGTTTGTTCTATCAGCTATTCCAAGAAGTCTGTTAATGTTTTCATTCATATTTAAATGTATCTATTTTTCCTCTTAATGTTCTGTCAGTTTTTACTTGGTATATTTTTAAGATATTTTGTTGGGCACATAAAGATTTAGAATTGTTATATCTTACTGTTGTGCTGACTACTTTATCATGATAAAATATTTGTTTCTTTAGTTTTTTTTTCTTAATGCCTAAATCTATCTTATCTGAGATTAGTATGGCTGATGAAGCTTTCTTTTGGTTAGCATATACATGGTATATTTTTTCCATTTTAGGTTTACCATTTTTGTTCGTCTCATATTTAAAGCATATTTCTTATAAGCAGCATAGAGTTTGTTTTCACTTTTTATTTACTCGGATAAACTTAGCCTTTACTTGGAATATCTAGTCTTCAGTTTTTCACTTAAGTTCTATTGACCACCAACATTTCTCTGTTTTTGATTCTCAGATTCTGTCTTATGCTCAAAATTGGTAAAGGCCTCCAGGGAAAATGCAGCTACAGATATTCTGTTCACTGTTGCTTCCAGGGTTTTCATCTGGCATGTACATAAGCATTATCACCTTGGAGACTGCATAAAATTCTCCTTTTTTCAGAAATTTTCAGTATCTCTCTAAAGCATCCAAACTTACTCTACTTCAATATTTAGCAAATGGCTTGAGGGGAAAACTAGCTGTGTGTTGAGGTTCTTCAAAGTCTCCAGTTTTATCACTCCATTCCCATAGCACCACCAAGAACTGCTGGCTTTACTGTCCCCAGGCAGGATCCTCTACCTGGGCCACACCCAGATTCTCAGCCTCTAGCACAGTGGTTCTCAACCTTCCTAATGCCACGACCCTTTAATACAGTTCCTCGTGTTGTGGTGACCCCCAACCATAAAATTATTTTCGTTGCTACTTCATAACTGTAATTTTGCTACTGTTATGAATCATAATGTAAATATCTGATATGCAGGATGTATTTTCATTGTTACAAATTGAACATAATTAAAACATAGTGATTAATCACAAAAACAATATGTGATTATATATGTGTTTTCTGATGGTCTTAGGCGACCCCTGTGAAAGGGTCGTTCGACCCCCAAAGGGGTCGCGACCCACAGGTTGAGAACCACTGCTCTAGCACATGCTGAGTGTCAACTATTTCTTCAGGGAACAGATGCTTGCAAATCATTAGCTCAACATCTAGAGTTTCTCCCTTGTACAAAATCTTAGCCCTCTAATTCTTACTGCTTCTGCAACTATCAGAGGAGTCATTTAAAAGGTCTATCTATCTATCCATCCATCTATCCATCTATCGATATATCCAACTTTATTTATTTTAATCTTTATTGTTGAAAGTATTACATATGTCCCCCCCCCCTCCCCTGCACCTCATCAAGCCTGCCCTGCCCCCCTCCTGCCCCAGGCCCTCACCACCCTATTGTCTGTGTCCAATGGCTTATGCATATATGCATATAAGTCCTTTGGTTGATCTCTTCCCACCCACCCTCCTCTGCCTTCCCTCTGAGATTCAACAGTCTGTTCCATGCTTCTATGTCTCTGGATCTATTTTGTTCATCAGTTTATTTTGTTCATTCCACATATGAGTGAGATCATGTGATACTTGTCTTTCTCTGACTGGCTTATTTCACTCAGCATAATATTCTCCAGGTCCATCCATGCTGTTGCCAATGGTAAGAGTTCTATCTTTCTTTTTTTTTTTTTTTTTACAGCTTTTTAAGTTGTTTTTGTGGAATGCTTTCCTACTGGAAACTACTTCATCCTTTTTCAGGCTTTTCACTTAGACCGAAATAATTTCTCCAGTTTATAATTTATTTGCATGCCAACAAATTACATGATTATCTTAGAAAATTAGAAAATGCAGGAAAAAGAAGAAAAGTAAACAGCCTTTAAACACAATGTCTTAATTATCTATAGCTGTGTAGCAAACTGCCTCACATCTCAGAGTCTTAAAAAGCATTTTAGTTTTACCCACAATTTTGTGGTCTGATAATGTTTGATTAAATAATTTGTCTCAAAATTTTATACATTTATTTATTTAATTTTAAAAATAAACATGAATATCTGTTATCAGAGAAAAACCTAAAATGATAAATATTACAGACTAAAAATGAAATTTTCTTTAAGATCTCTCCCTTAATTTCTCTCTTTTCTTTGATAACTATGGTTAACAGTCTAGGACAGGGGTCCTCAAACTTTTTAAACAGGGGGCCAGTTCACTGTCCCTCAGACCGTTGGAGGGCCAGACTATAGTTTAAAAAAAAACTATGAACAAATTCCTATGCACACTGCACATATCTTATTTTGAAGTAAAAAAAACAAAACGGGAACAAATACAATATTTGTATTTGCATGTGGCCCGCGGGCCATAGTTTGAGGACCCCTGGTCTAGGATGTATCCTTTTAGAACTTCTATATAAATGTTCATGTCTCTATATTTGCTACCCTATCATACTTGACCTTATATATTTGATGCTAGTTAGGATGAACTTATGTAGAAAATGTGGTTCAAAGCTGTGGCCCAAATAAATGAAAATAAGAAAGCCTCCTCTCTAATCATTCAAGTTTTTGTCTTTTCTCTTGTCAGAAGAATATTTTGAGCTGTTTTCCAGTGCTTTGATGACTTTTAAATGTTTCAAGTGAAGGCACAGCTTTCGTTCGCTAGACACTTTTTTTTTTTCATAACCAGTCATTGGTCTATTATGCATGTCAGAAATGTTAAGTAACTGGTATATTTCAAACAAGGTTAATGTCAACAAGCTTGGCTTTATACAAAGCGCCATTTATTATCACTTTGTTATGGAATTTAGTATTAAATATCTTCTTTATAAAAGAGTGATTTCTAGCTTTATAAGACTTTAATACATAACCTATTTATTTTTAATGCCATTTAAACATAAAATGAGCTTACTTTAAAATTCTTAATGTATATATGTATTTAAAAATTTCAGACAAAAGAGCATCTAGGGGAAAGCAAAATAATTTATAACATTATTTTGTTTTAGGGTGATAAGTCAGCACATGTTCAACAAGCACTGTCATTATGGCCCTCAGGCAATTACCTTCATCAGACTTTTAAATGCCTTCAGGTGAAGCACAATTATAAAGCTCAGTTTCAGTTTTGATTCATTAAGTCTAGCCTTGTATTGTTTTGTAAAAATGCTATTAATCATAAAGCCCCATAGTAACCATTAATGCTATGATGCTTTCAGAATTAAAAAATTTGTGTCTCTAATTTGATCACATTTAGTCATACTGAGTCATGTGAACTAGAACTAGACTCTTTCTAGGAGGCAGGCTTTCTATCTCAACACTTGATCCTCTCTCCTTTGTCCCCTTTTTGGCATCTCCTCTGTCATTTATTTCCCCCTTTTCTTGAATATGCAAACTCTCTCCCTCCCTACAGGACTCCTCATTTTTAAGTATTTATTTCTCTATCCTAAAACAAATTTAAACTCTTCCCTTTGTCTCCACTTATTCTGTTGGTGTGGCTTTTTCTTTCTCCTGTCTTAAATTTCTTCGAAGAGTTCATTTGCTGTTTCGACTTCCTTTTGTCTGTCTACTCCTAGTTCAGTGTTCATTTTCAACACCAGGCTACTATACGCCCCGCCCCCTTCAGCAGTTCATGCTGCTGATCACTTTGTGTGTGTGTGTGTGTGTGTGTGTGTGTGTGTGTGAAAATCTATTTCCTTTGACTTTCATTACATCGCTCACATTCTCCTTTGGTGTGGCTTCTTCCCTGGTGACATTTTTGCTGGCTCTGTGTATTGGCTGCCTGGGAGTTTATTCTCAGAACTCTTCCTCATTGTCAACACTATCTCCTGGGCTAGATCCATTCACTCTTAGTATTCCCATTTCTATCTGACCAAAATATTAAAAGAAAAACGTTTACCTTGAAATAATGATAGACTCACAAGAAGTGGCAAAAATAGAGAGGCTCCATGTACCCATCACCCAGTTTTCCCAATGTATAGTGCTATATGCAATTAAAGGGGAGTGCCTCAATCTTGACAATATGGACATTTTGGGCTAAAAAGTTTTTTGTTGTGGAGCCGGCCCTGAGATTGTAGGATTTTTAGCAAAATTCCTAGGTACAACTCACTAGATGCTAGTAGAAATCTATCACCCCCTGGTTGTGTCCTCTTCCCAAGTTGTGACAACCAAAAGCATCTCCAGATCTTGGCAAATAACTTTTGCCCCTAGGGGGCAAATTTCCTGCCCTGCACCTCTCCTCTTTAGTTGAGAACTACTGAATTAGAGAGTCAGTAAGTGTTTATCAAATCCCTACAGATGCAAGGCTCTGAACTAGTATGTGAAGTCTTGCTTTTTTTTTTTAATGCCTGAAGAAATAGTGTAAGGTGGCTTTTCTCTGAGTAAAATTTCTTCTTTTTTGTTTTGTTAATCTACACTCTAGGATATTTTTTCCATTGATTTGTTTTAGAGAGAGTGGGAGGGATGGGGGAGGAGGACAGAGAGAAAGAGAGAAAAACATTGATGTGAGAGGGACATCGATTGGTGCCTCCTGCATGCACCCTGACTGGGGCCAGGGATTGCACCTGCAACCCAGGTATGTTCCCTTGACCAGGAATCAAACCCAGGCTGCTGCTCTAATCACTGAGCACACTGGCCAAGGCTCTGAGTGAAATTTTATCTTTTGATAGAAATAGTTACTCTCCTAGATAGTTGATTCTCAAATGAATAGCTTTTTCATCTTTTAAATGAAAAATTATAAAATGATCTAAGAAAAAACTTTGCCACCATATTGTTGAAAATAATTATTTCACTGGACAACATAGATCAAATTAGTGTGACAAACTTTGAGAACCAGTTGTCATCTCTTTGGAGAATTAAAAATATGGCTATTGTAATGTGAGGCAAAAAACATTTTTCTAAGCATCATGAAAATAAATTATTTCCACATCTTCACATAAGCATAGCACATGCATTCTTCCTTTACTTTGGAAACATGTACCTTCCAAGACTCTGATAGAATTTCCTTGTACCCTAAATTAATTCTTAGAATGTATATATTTCAAACCCCCAAGTTTAGTTATTAATTTCGAAGGGTGGATTACTTTGTTAAATTTGGAAGAAATGTAATTGTTACTTCCTTATTTATTGTTTGTTGCTATACCTCTGGAAAAGGATTTAGTATAATAGTATCTTTTAAAAATATGTTTTCATTGAATTTTTTTTTTAGAGAGAGAGAGAGGAAGGGAGAGGGATAGAGAGATGGAAACAGAGGTGGAAACATCGATTGGCTACCTCGTACACACCCTCTACTGGGGATCAAGCCTGCAACCTGACCTGGAATTGAACTGTGACCTCCTGGTTAATGAGTTGATGCTCAACCACTGAGCAGCACTGGCTGGAAAGTATAATAGTGACATGTTTTCTAAATTCCTTCACATATGTTATTTAAGACAATTTTAGGAAGTGCATAGATCATGGGAGTTGTACAGTAAGTATTAATTACCCAGGCTATCTTATTTAAATCATCAAGAAAAACACCCTAAATTTCTTTACTCTACTGAAAATAAACTCTCAATTACAATCTTACTTATCTTTATATTTCTGTCAGTAGTTGTTATTTTCAATTCATGACATGTTTATTACAAATTTTAGTACACATTTTGACAATTCTCTCTTAATTTCATTGAAAACACTCATGGTCTACTATTGACCTCTTCACCCCACCAAAAAGCCCCCCGCAAAATAAGTAACCCCCCATAAAAACTCGGAGAGAGAAGGCACTGTCTTACATATTGAGTTTAAATTGATTAATGGCAAGTTAATCAGGAAACCACTCACTCATCTGCACCATAGGATTTGTATTCTTCAAAATAACTTAATTCTGATTTCATTTGGTTTGATTTAAGTCCAAGAATACAGGATCATACCATCTGCCTTCGTTTCAATAGTCTTTGTTGTGTTTGCCTTTTAGCCTCTTTTAAAAAATGCTACTGAAATGATAGTTTATAAACAATATGAAATAGGTCCAACTCTGATTTTTCAGGAAGGCATATTGTCACCAATTGTTATGAGACAAATGAAATGAAAGTGTGTTCTTTCCCTTTGGTTTAAACAGAATAGGACTTGGATGATCTGAATTCTGTGCTTTATCTGTACTGCCTTAATTCCATGCAACCTGTTGAAGACCCTCAGATGTATATAAGTAACAAGAAAAAACTGCACAGTGAACAGAGATACTGCTGGATGTTCTTGGATTTAGGTTAATGGGTGTACTAGGCACATTACTTTCCACTGACTACTTCTAATTTAATTAGAGGAACTCTTGGAAGGCGATCTTTTAAATAAATGATGAATAAACTTTTATAGAAAGGTTAGAATGATTAACATGTGAAACTAAATAAAAATAAGGTGTGCACTCAAATTCAGACTTTAGAATCCCTTTTTTTAAATGTAATAAACAACAGAATCCAACTTGGTACATATAAGCCATTCATTATGACATCTAGGGTTTCTAAAGCTTGAATTTGAATTGATAGTCATCTAGAGGAAACATTTTGTCCCAAAGTGAAACTTGCCCCCTGAAGCTATAATATATGCATGCTTTTCAAAATAAATGCCAGTCAGTTCTAGTCTTTAGAGATGCATTTCATGTGAAAATTGCTGTTTGAAATAGAACACTGGTTTTACATTTCAAATTAAAAATATAATGCACCACCAAAGGTTTAATCTATTATGAACCAGTTCTTATCAATAAATAAGACTTTGCTCAGTTGGTTGGGCCTTGTCCCTCACACCAAAGGGTTGCCGCTTTGATTCCTCCCCCGCTGCTTACTCTCTTAGGTCACATGCCCAGATCAATCCCAGGCAGCTGATCGATCTGATGTTATTTCTCTCTCTTTCCCTCTCCCTTCCTCTCCAAAACTCAATAAAAAATATTAAAAAAGAGAAGACTTTGATAACATGATAACATGCTCCATTAAACTGCATTTTCAAATGTGTGGCTAGTTCTCATGTGTGTTTCATAAGTGGTAGTTTGTGTGTGTGTGTGTGTGTGTGTGTGTGTGAATACTCGAACCATCCAAAGTGTCTTCTGAAGTAATCGCCAGTGCAGCATCTGTGTAAGCAAATAGACCTGCCTGTATATTTCTTAGCAATAACCAGAGGCAGGCTCATCCGTTAGAGTTAGTTTTATTGAAGGGAGATGTATTGGCTAAGACATCAGCCTGTTTCTAACTCTTTTGAAAAGAACTTTCATCATCCACCTTGACCATCTCTAGAGAGCAGACCCTTAGTTTTCCAAATACCATATGCGAAAACTGGACTTGTTAAATTTCCATGAGACTAGATGTCCTTTTCCATCAGAGTTACCAGCCGTTTTTAGGCTTTGTTAAATGAAGGATAGACTCCTCGCATTGAATATGCTCATTACATACAAATTAAGAGTTAAAACAGTGGCTTCCCAACCCCAGGAATGTAAGTGCTAATGAACAGAAAAAGGGTCACCCATGAAAAATAACTCGGGAGAGCTACATCGCTGCACCACTGTTTGCAGCACTTGGGAAAAGGTTCTACTATTAATGCCTCTTGTCAGAAAACCCTTACAACCTCTATTAAATCATCTTCTCTATCGAAGGTGCTGGAGTTATAAATAGGCTCACAATGAATTCTGAATTCTCTACATGTAAATCATGCCACATACCATTATCTGATATCCTTGAATTAGATATGCGTGGCCTTGGGGGCAGTAAAGGATAGGTCGATGCAGCCAGCTGTCTCTTTTAGTAATAACTGCTGCACGTTAAAGACTAACAGCCAGACAATAAATAACGTTTTCAAATCTGCATCTAGACTTTGAGTGGGAGAGAAATGAATAATGATTTCCCTGTGTTAGATTGGACTTAAGTAAAAGGTCAAAAGGAACAACAGCCGTCCACTCCAGTTAATCATAGATAAAAGTGTGTGTGTGTGAGTGTAAACCTGTGAGCAGGGTAATTAACGGGTCTGCTTGCTTTTAGTCTATACCGTTGTCATTTCATTCTTGCAAACCCCATTTTCTTTCATGTCTGTTGCTCATTCCAACTCTCTTTAAAGGAAGGTGAGAGGTTAACAGATTAAATCCAGTTTAGAACAAGAAGCTGGGAGTAATTGATATTCTAGTGGAGCATTGTATTTAAATAAACAAGGGAATCTTTTCTATGCAGGCAATGCCATTATGTATGGATTACATTGAGTTAGAATTATTTATTTCATAAGTATATAAAATATATGAGCCTATTTGCATATCATCTATGAGAACAAAGATTTCTGATATTGACTATCTTTGGTAGAAGAGCAGTATGCAAGAGGTATTTTTCTTAAATGAAAAAAAAAATAAAAAACAAAAATGGGGATAAATTGGCTCTGTGAAAAACCTGCTGTGAGATTTTAATTTTCTTCTTTCATATTTCTCTGTAAAGATCACTTACATCAAAAGATCGAAGTCATGTTTCTTTTATGGGAAAAAAGATCTGATGGACTGTAGTTTAGAAATAATTATTTTACTTGTGTCATTGTGTGTGTCTCCCAACTGCGCTTTAATTAGCTATGGTACAGATCTCAGCTACTCAAATGTATTTTATTTAACTGCAATAAAGAACTTCACAGCCTTAACTGTTGACTCCCCCAAACTCCTCTATCTCTGGGTTTCCCTATGAACAATACAAGAAAACCTCTGCCTGCACCCCCATTTTGGGAGGGAGTTTTTCAGCAGTGATACAAATATTGTTGTTTTTGCTGGCAAGTAATTCACCAGTGGCTCATTTCCTTCAGCTTTTATTTCACAGCAATTGTAAAATAAACCACTCGTAGCACATGCTGTTAATGTCTGGTCCCTGGGGTGTAACTGATGTTCGTGGTATGGGTCATGTGCTAGCTAAAGTGTGCATTAAAAAGGGAGAAATTAATAGTACTACCACTGATTCAAGCTAAATGGTATTCAATGGGCAATGTCATTCCTTTAATGCTATCATAGCATACTATTTTGTTGGTTTCTTTTAGAAATGATTTGAATGCAGAAATAAGCAAAAACAAACAACCCCAGAACATGCTAATATAATGAATCTTTCAGAGGCAGAACTGGCCATATACTGAAGTTTTATTTATACTTTATATTCTTTTCATTTCATTTTGACCTTCCTTTTATATTTGTTGAGATAGTAAAACTAGTGGCTTAATAACTAGAATCTGTCCTTCCGAAGAACTTGATAGACATAATGCCACTCTTGTGTGCTTGGCTATCTGTGTGTTCCACTTATGTATTTTAAAAGTAAAAAGGATAAGCTTTTCTTAATGATATGTTCCTCTTATGGCTACAAGTCACATAATTGGTCTCAAAGATGGAATTTATATAACATGTTATATATGAATTTTAATTGAACATTATTTTACTGTATTCTATTTGGCAATAATTAACAAATCCATCATAATACAATTATTTAAAAAATATTCTTAACACTTTCTAGATAGTCACTTTTGTGCTGACATTTCCTCATAATAGATGGCACACCACTCATCTTCCAGATAAGTGTTATCATCACTTAACATCAGATAAAGATGTTATCATCCTGAAGAGGTTATTTGAGCACACAAAAGCGTGTTTTAACTGCTTATCAGGATCAAGTTCTGGCCTAGCTGATTTCCTGTTCACACAGAACTGATGGTATTCAAACATTGCACCACCAAAGAGTGCAGTCCCTGGCTGCCCAAGCAAAATGTAGACATGCAACTTCATTTCTTTTTCTAATTTATACCCCTGCCTCTCTACTCATGGATGTATAAAGATCCTCCCACAGGACCCTGGCATGCAGCAGCTTTTATTAAATATAGTTTACTCTTGTTATGCGCAGGAGTCATGTTCTATACAGTCACTGTAGACACTGAATTAGAAAATACGGAATTATTGCTTCTGGCGGAAATACAGGGTTAGGTTCCTACAAGCCTGTCGTCACAACATTTTACCAGCCGATCAATGCAAACCTTATGTGTGTCTCTGTTTAAAGGCACATTATTTAGTATACATTTTTGGTTCATTAACAGTGAACTCATGGCCAACAGCACTGTAAGTCGTGCCTGAACAAAGCTTATCTAGCACAGGCAATTTTCTCCGTAAGGTGCATCGCAGCCTTTGTGTGCATAGGGACACTAGACAGCACCGCAGCGCTGTGCTTGGAGCCATTTCAAACAGTGGACTCACCAGCAAAAAGCACAGAAATGAGAAAACGTGACGGTAATTAGATGGGGAAAGGACACCTGTTTACAATCTGAGAGCCAAAACAGGAAGGCAGAGGGGTATCTTGCTCAGCTGGCAATGTGCACTTTGTGCAACTCAGATTTTTCACTGCTCGGTGCATGTCTGCAAAAGACCGCTAAAAGGTCTCTGCTGTGGACATTGAGGTTACAAATATATTTTAGCAAGTAGGTGAGTGGCAGATATGGAATCTGCAAGTAACAAAGATGAACTGTTTTTAGTGTAGGGGAAGTGGCATTATCAAAGCAATGGAAACCACTTAAAATTGGAGTTATCATATATATAAATCATTGCATTATGTATACAACATAATGAGTTGATATATGTAGATATATTGTAAAATGATTACCAAAATAAATTTAGTTAACATCTATCACCACAGTTAGATTTTTTTTCCTGTAATGAGAACTTTTAAGATCTACTCGCCTAGTAACATTCAAATATACAATATAGTGTTGTTAACATATAGTCACTGTGCTGTACGTTATACCCCAGAACTAATTTGTCTTATAACTGGAAGTTTGTATCTTGGGTTGAGGTCAAATAAATGTTCACTGTGAAAAAAATCATTAAGCTATATACATTATAATGTGAGCTTAGCATTTTCTGAATATATATTCCATAAAATAGTTCTAAATTCAAGATGAATAGTGTGAAATGTACTAAGGTACATGAATAGATTTAAAAATAATTTAGATCTATACCTGCTGATTTGTAAGGGTATCCAAATTACCTTGTTAAGTGAAGGAAGCAGAAGCAAGTTGCAAGTTACACACACACACACACACACACACACACACACACACACTGTCTTCTATTCTGGTAAGACAAGTGAATACATTACCGACATATGTGAATAGATATGTATATGCAGGGGGAGATGGTGAATGATATACACCAGATGTTAATGTTGGTTATCTCAGTGGGAGTGGGATTAGAGGTTTGGAGCCTGTGCAGGGGGGAGATGATTAGTGTTGCCTTTTTACATCTTTTCTGGCATTATTTGATTTGTTACAGTAAGCATGTTTTTATTTCATCATTTCAAAAACATATAGAGATGGAAATGTTTTATAAAGGAATAAATGAGTTGAGGTCTGCCCTAAATAAAATGCATATAAGAATTTGTAGATTCCCCCAGAGTCAAATATTCCCACCTGCCAAAAAGAAATGAGAATCCCAAGAGCTATGAAGAAGAAATAAGAGTCAGAGAGGAAGCACCAGAATAAGGTTCTAGGGCATGAAGAAGCATGACGACAGATAAAGTATAGTCCAATTTATTGGTGAACCTGAGAGGGGACCGTGAAGGATTGAGAAAAGACAGATAAGAGAAGAAAGCTGGGTCTGGGTGGGACGCTGTCCTCTCAGATGGAGAGCTAGCAACAGCACCACAGACTACAAGCCGTGTCTTTATTTTATAGCCAGATTCTACGAGGCAAAGTAAGGGTGTGGTCAAGATGTTTACAACATTCTCATGGGTTTCGATCCTACTCAACTACATGCAGCTGAACTCTATCAAGCTCATATTAGTCATGTGGGGCCATGTGTTCGGACCACAGGTTCAAGCTTACAACTATAGCTGTTGGCTATAATTGTGCTGGGAGGGCTCTGCCCTCCAAGCTGGGACTTGCACGTGGCAATGAGAGGATTGTGTCCTCTCATTAGTCTGAGGCTTGAACTTGTCCAAACACTGTAGCCGCTCTCCACATCCTTGGGATTTTGAGCTCTCTGAAGGCAGGGTTCGGGTCCCATCACTTCTGAACCTCCACTACCCAGAGTCATGTTTGAAACAGGGGTCCCACTAGATTCAGGATTAGCTCAGCAAGTACCACTGTGTCATAAACATTCTGCTGCATGTTGAGGAGTAAAGATGAATAAAACAGTATGTAACATCAAGATGCTCACAGTCTGTAAGAGAAAAAGACAAATAAACTCTTATAATTGAGTGGGGAAAGTGCTCTAATAGAGACATATAACATTGGTAGGGAGCAAAGATGAGGGAATGATTAGCCAGACACCTTTATATGTTTACTAGTGGCCCGGTGCACGAAATTTGTGCACATTAAAAGAGGATTAATTAGAGGAAATATTTTAATATTGCTATTTGCCTTTTCTCTATAATAGAAGTGTCAGAGATGAAAGAAATTAGTAAAATGTATATGAAAATCTTCCTCCTGTCAGAGTCTGGGGCACACCATGGGACACAGAGTCAAGTCCCCACCCACCCATGTGTGCCTCAAAATTGAGTGAGACCCAGACCCGGGCACCCCCCCTCCCCCCCCCACACACACATTGGGCTAGATCCAGACCTAGCCGGTCCCACCCTTGTTAAGCCCTGCCGGGTGGGGGACACAGCCTCAGGTCCCCTGGCCTGGTGCTGGAGTGGCGGGCCTGGCCTGAGGTCCCCCAGCCCGGGCTAGGGTGGAGAGCATGCCTTGAGGTGCCCCGTCAAGCCCTGCTGGGTGGGGTGTGTGGCCTGAGGTCCCCTGTCAAGCCCTGCCAGGCAGGGAAGGTGCGGCCTCAGGTCCCCCGGCCTGGTGCCGGGGTGGAGGGTGCGGCCTCACGTCCTCTGGCCCGGTGCTGGGGCAGGGGGCATGACCTGAGGTCCCCCATCAAGCTCTGCCAGGTGGGGGCGCAGCCTGAAGTCCCCTGGCCTGGCGCCAGGGTGGGGGGCATGGCCTGAGGTCCCCTGTCAAGCCCCACGGGGCAGGGAAGGGGAGCACAGCCTCAGGTCCCTGCTGATTGCTCGTTAAGGCTTGTTAAGGGAACTCGGCCTTCGCTGTGGGTCCCGCCATATTTGTGGCAGAGTGACAGTCAATTTGAATATTCCCGCTTTATTATATAGGATAATCTGGAATACCCAATATTTGACATGGAATCGTGGCCTCTTGCCTACAGGCTAAACCCCCCTGCAAAGCTCCAAGTTCTTCTTGGAAAGAGGGTCATACTTTGTCACAAATCCATAAAACTGATCGACTGGCATGAACCTTAGTGTGAAATAAATCAATGTCTGTGTGTGCTTCGATGCAGTCTCTATTTTGGCATAAAGACCTTGAATTATTTACTTGGTTCATGCTACAACTTGACTCATGCCATTCTGCATATGTTTTCCAGAGAAAGACGAATGAAATTGGGGTTAGTACGCATTTAAGAGCTGTCCTGCTCCCACATCTGATCTCTTTTAAGCTGCATTCTTTCTGCTCTTTGTTTAACTAAAATTATCTGTAAGAACATTTCTTTAAAATCTTGCCATCCCAACTATTTAGGTGAAAACAAAGGGTAGAAAATGGAGCTTGAACTCCCAGATGTTCCATCAATGGATTACAAAGCTTTGTTACCTTTCTCTTGCAACAGGTGAGCATAATAATCACTAAGTCTGTACACATAAGAAATTAATATCACCACGTGGAGGGATGGTAAATTTTCATAATCCTTTTACCCTCCAAGATAGGATGAAACATCTCTTTCATTCCTAACTATGTCAGGTCCTAAAATGTAAGGGAAAAAACACAATAAATTGTAATCTTCATCTCAACTATTAAGATTAACGCTGCATCCCAGAATGTTGTCAAAAAACCCAGATGTGTCATATTTGAGTTGCATTTTCATTATGTGCACATACTTGGCTTTGAGCAGAATTATATGAGTTGGATTAATTTTTTATATGGCCCTCCAGCAGCTCCATGTGCAACCATATGGGAGACATTTGGTTCTCATCAACTCCCTTTTACCCTTCCTTCCACTCCATTGCTTTCAGCAGAACTTTCATTCTCTTTAACTATCTGCAGGTTTATTCTGTTCAGAGGGAAGAGGCACTAAAATATTATGACCTCTAAGTGACGGGCTGTGAGACAGGCTCTCTCTCCCAAGCCAGCCCACAGCTGTGCATTGATCCACGTGTCAGTGGCCTGGTGTAGGCTGCGTGCAGGGTGGGGGCTGGTGAAGGTCTGTTGTCTTTCATCTCACTGGGAGGATACTTACAGCATGGCTTGCAGCCTCCCTGTGGTCTACAAGGAAGTGGACGGATTCAGTCTGCAGCCCTGTTATTATGGTGATTTTTTGTTAAGCTTGAAATTCACTTTTCACAGAGGCAGTGAGGAGATTTTCTGAGATTTAACTTCAACGTAACTCTTTATATCAAGGCTTCCCTGCAAAGGTTTCAGACACATCAGCAGTACTTACTCTCCCCTCTGTGGGGGAGCCCAAGACTGGGAAGGTGGTAGAATGCCGAACTTAGAGTTTTCTTACTACTCAAAATCTTTCTCCCTTTATTGTCCCGCCTCTTTGGTTTCCTTCATTTCTCTGGGCTGAGAAAACAAAAGGAAACAACACAAAAGCGCTCCTTCTCTGTGCATTGTAAATACATACACTGTGTTGGGAACCTGGGACCGGAGCATCACTTCTAATCATGAGGTCAATCATCTGTTGACAAGAGAATTTGGAAGAACCTGGCACTGGAGGCATTTTACACTAAACAGAAGCAGAGTCTATGTAGAGTAAGTGGAAGTGTAATTCCAATCAACATTGAGTTGTTTGAAAATGGTCTATGAGTCAATGAATCTTTAAAAGATAGCTGCCACTTAAAGTGCCTTACATGACGTAGGTGAATCCCATCAAAAGACGGCTTCCTTCATCATGAAGTCTAAGCACTCTATGAAGTTAACTGTCGCTAAGTATTTTTCGTTCACATCCCCCTGCTCAGCATATTAAGTGGCAGCTACTTTCATACAGGGCACTTAATCCCCTGGTGGAACTTGAGAACAGGCTAGAAAGTTCTTTTCCGTGTTTTTGATAAGTCCATATTTTGCTCAGGTTTAACATTTACTCATGATGGCACCTCATCCCTTGCCTTCCCATTTAAATGCCAGAGGTTAAAATTTCTTATGGAAATTCTACTTAACAGAAAGCTTTATTTTGCATAATTACAATCTGGCTCAACCTCAATTCATCCAACATTTATAACATTTAAAGGTCTCAGGAATACTTCTGAGGTGTTTTCTCCTTTTTTTAAAAAAAGTAAAAATTACCATAAGTTGTATGCCCAAGTTTGTGCTCTCGCTCTCTCTCTCCCTTCCTTTCTCATAGCAGCCTTGGCCAAATCTCCTCTGATTCAGAGGTTCTCGTTCATCATTTCTCTTCAGCCCTGACCTGATCTAAGTCTCTTTCAAACTCACTGCCATCAGTCGGTCACTACACTCAGAATCCTTGGGCTGCAAGCCTACAATGTAGTAATTTATTAGCAGTAATTCCACTTCTTGTCCCTCTCCATTAAACAGCAGGATGTCTAGTCACACAATACAGTTAAATGAAAACTTGAACATTTATATAGTTAAAGTTTATAGCAAAAATAATGTAACTGACATGTTTTGAATTATGGTTCTGGACAATTATATATTTTTTGTAACATAATTGCTAACTGACCAGAGTCATTTTAGAGTCTGGAAATACGAGAACGTTAATTAAAACTGAAAACCTTAAAGGGCCAGGCTATTTTTTCATATCTAGGTATTAAGTAAAAATTATCTGAACTTAAGAATTATCTTGAAAGTTGCCACATCACTAAGCTATGTCTGACACAAATGATTAAGTGTTGTTAGGGATTGTGTCTTTTATTCAATCCTTTTCTTTCCATTCCAACTTCTCTAAGGAAAAAAACATGCTGCTTTCACAGTTTTTTAAAAAAAATAATCATTGCTATCCCATCAGGAACACAATTGGTGCCTAAGAACATCAAATGGTAAATCTAGGCATATTAATGACATCATTAAAGAAGCACTTGGTGCACTGCTGAGATACATTACAATAACAATAACCTTTTTGTTAATAGGATCCACTAGCAGCCTGTAATGCAGAAGTTGCATACAATGAAGATATCCCATTCCACCTCATGGCATAAATCAATATAGTCAGAGCAGCGAAGAGTGAGTATTTCCATAAAAATGACATTAAACTATTTGTGTGTGTGCGTGCATGCCTGTGTGCGTGTGTGTCTGTGTGGAATGCCACAATTTGAAAGCCAGATAAACTGCTCGAGAGAAACAGAGTTGCTTGGTTACATCTGCTGAAAACAATCTGCACAGTGTATGAGAGCTCATGTCAGCCCAGTAATTACCACAACGGAGATAAAGCCTGTGCTAAATGTCACCTGCCGCTGACAAGCACGGGGAGCCGAGCACCGCTAAATGAGTCAGTGACTCTGAGAGTGCTTAGCTCTACTTGTAGGCTAAACACATGGGTCTGGCATATACAAGGAAGAAGTATATATGGTAAAAGAAAAAGCAATCAGAAACACATTCATGCTGAAAACCTCACCCCAAATCCTCACTGCCCGCTCAGAAGTCCATTAGGTGAGAAGGCTAACAGACGCAGTCGGGGGAAGGAGAAAGATTAAAGCATTAATGAGCATTTCTGTGGGTCGGGCAGAGCCTTCCACCTTCTACCACAAATTGGTCATTAGTCAGTGCAATGCAATTTCCCACCATCTAGAATGATCCCCCAAAGACAGCTGAGGTTCATATTGACAACAACAAGCCAATAACACACTAGAACGTTTGCCCATGATGGCATATAAAGCCATGGACGCAAAGTGTATTTAAAAAAAAATCTTAAAAAGCTGGGGTTTACTGGGGTTTTAATAAATCTGACAAAAGCAGAATTTATAATGTTGGTGTGAAGGAAATTCCCTGACTCTCTCCTACTTGTTTTTCTTCTATCATCCCTTTAAAACCATTCTCTCCAGTTATAATTTTATTTTAGCTGCTTTGAAATGCAGTGTGATTCCTAACAGATTCCTCATCGGATCACCTAATGTTTTCCTAGCACTTACATGGCAACCTCTAGTTCTCAGGCAGAGGATCTGGAGTGAGGTAAGCACCTAGGCCAGCGGTTCTCAACCTGTGGGTCACAACCCCTTTGGCGGTCTAAAGACCCTTTCACAGGGGTCGCCTAAGACCATCCTGCATATCAGATATTTACATTACGATTCATAACAGTAGCAACATTACAGTTATGAAGTAGCAACGAAAATAATTTTATGGTTGGGTCACAACATGAGGAACTGTATTTAAAGGGCCAGAAGGTTGAGAACCACTGATAGGCCCAGAGGGAAATCATAGCCAGAACAGGTTATTCAGCACCTGGGGCAGGGGGTGGGGAGGGATGATATCAGGATGATGATGTGGACCTCAAAAGAAGCCATATGACAGTCTCTCCTAACCTTGGTGAATTTCATAAGTTTAAAGGTCTGATTCTCAGTCTTCAGCCTCAGGAGGTTTATTTTAAGAGCATCGTACCTCAAGCATATTCAACTTTTGGCATATACCAGTGGTCAGCAAACTGCGGCTCGCGAGCCACATGCGGCTCTTTGGCCCCTTGAGTGTGGCTCTTCCACAAAATACCATGTGCGGGCACACACGTACAGGGCGATTGAAACTTCGTGGCCTATGTGCAGAAGTTGGTATTTTGTGGAAGAGCCACACTCAAGGAGCCAAAGAGCCACATGTGGCTCGCGAGCCTCAGTTTGCCAACCACTGGCATATACTCTCATGAAGGAAGCTCACAATTAGTGGCGAAATGCATACTTAACAGTAACACATTAATACTACAGAGCGTGAGACTATCTGAAAATAGACTGCATGAGCAGCTAAATCATTGTTAAATGTTTCCTGATGAGTAGACAAACAGAATCAGGGAAGTTAGATGAACTGAAGGTTTAACTGCATCCTTCTCACCATTGGGATTTTTTTTTGTGGGGGGATGGTCTTAACAAAGGGATGAAGTTATTAGGAATTTGCTGGCATCTATAGCATCTATTTTCACATCAAGGATGTGTTAGTCCATTGGACCAGAGACTTGCAATCTATCAGTAATCTATCATTTATTGAATTTTTATTATGTGCCTGTCCTAAATGATTTCCATACTCGCTCTTATTTATTAATCAGAAAGGTCTGTGAAGTAAATACTATAATTATTCCAATTTTACAAATAAACTTATCCAAGGTCACATTAACTAAGCAGCATTCTTTTTCATTGTCACTAACCACTTGTCAATTGACCCATACAAGGACCAATCATTTTAGACAAATTGAAAAATTATTATGGCAATGTAATGAGTAAAAGTAAATTGTAGTTTAAGCGTTAGTAATTGTTTTCTATAATTTAGAGTAGAGTCAGGCCGGGCAAACTATGGCCCAGGCCGAATACAACCTGTCGTCTGCTTTACGTGACCCGTGAGCTAAGAATGGCATTTGCATTTTTAAATGGTTTCAAAAAAATAATAAAGATACTACTTCATGATACATGATAATTATAGGAAATTAAAATTTCAATGTCTATAAATAAAGCTTTATTAAAACATATTCACGCACATTTATTTTGGGATAACAGATGGCTGTTTTTGTGCTGCAGAACTGAGTAGATGTAACAGAAACCATAGGATGTGCAAAACACAAGGAAACTCCCTGGCCCTTTACAGAAAATTCTTTCCAACCCTGTTCAAAGGGATGATGTTTTCCAAACCTTTTATCAGAGTTTGTATATTGGGCTTGATGATGGTGTGCTTAAACTTTAGGTCATGTTCAACATTTTAGGATGGTTTGTTGCAAATTAGGAAAGCCTAATTTGCAGGAGGCCGTTGAAATGTTATCAAGTGTTTGATAGTTGGTTTTGAATATTTTGATCAAATATGGATTCAGGAAATATAGAGTGAGTTCTTAATGAAAACAACCCCCAGGACTCTCTCAGATGTTTCCACAAGGAGCATAGACAAGAGTTGGAAGGTTGACTATTTGTGGAGAGTCAATGGGCGAACACCTACTCTCAGCCATGGTTGCCTTCATCTCTGCAATGTATTTCATGACATTGTGTCCCATGATTTGGATGTGGTTTAAAAATGTGGTCCCAAATTCCTCATGATTTAATTTCTCCAATGGATGAAAAATAATCACATGGGAAAAGTCAGGCTCTTGGAGATGAAGCCATTTGTAGACCTGTTTGGTCTTGATAAAAAAAAAAAATCCTAACATATTATCATGGATATTAAAAATTATGCATTTTTTAGCCCTGAAATGTAGGTTCAGCCCATGCAAGATACTTAATACATTGAATAAGCTGCTGGACATAACAGAAATAGTCTTTATTGACAATATCAATTACATGAAGAAATGTTATTACATTCCTTTATTTCAAAAATTCATGTGAGAATCTTTCCCTCAACTGTCAGGAAAAAGTTCACTCAACTTCCTTGAGAAAAAAAATCTTATATACATGGCTCAATTCTTTACAAGTCTAAAAGCATATGTACTCAGTGACTAGCATCATTGTATTAATAAATTTTGCTATTTCCTTCAACAATTAAAAAAAGCTTATTGTTTTAAAATTTAATAGAATTTTAAATTAAAGTTGACAGATGAATATATTATTTTAAAAACATTAAAACAGAAATAAATTTAAAGCACTCCTTAACTACCACATGCATTTCCAATTCTCTCTGAAGCAACCATTTTATCAGCTCAATGTATAATTTTCTCAACTTTTAAAAAATATATATATTTTATTGATTTTTTACAGAGAGGAAGGGAGAGGGATAGAGAGTCAGAAACATCAATGAGAGAGAAGCATCGATCAGCTGCCTCCTGCACACCCCCCACCAGGGATGTGCCTGCAACTAAGGTACATGCCCTTGACCAGAATCGAACCTGGGACCCTTCAGTCCCCAGGCCAACGCTCTATCCAGTGAGCCAAACCGGTCAGGGCTCATTTTCTCAACTTTTTATATGAAAAAGCATATTGAAATATGGTTTTTTTGTGTTGTACATAATTTTAACATAAATATTATAATATATATTCAATATATATATATATATATATATATATATATATATATATCTCACGTTCAAAGGCTGTTAAATCACATTGTTTACCCATATCTTCAGAAAAAAATCACTTCTACCATCGTCGTAAACAACCTGCTTCTCTATTTATAATGGTCTGGCCCTCTAGCAATTTCAGCGCAAAATTATAGCTAATTTGCCTACAAATGTCAGGTGGTCATAATAATCTGGCCACTCAGTGTATATTCATTTGTAGCTTGCTTTTTCACTCAACAGCACATCTGTTCATACCACCAAACAATTCCTGTAATATATTTAGTAATTCTCCTATTGAGAAAACATTGAGATTGCTTTCAATTTTTTGATATTAAAACCACTGCTGTAGTAAATATCCTTGCTTATATCCCATTGTACATATGAATCCATGTTTTACTATAACTGATATCAAAAAGTGGATTTTCAGCCCTAGCCAGTTTGGCTCAGTGGATAGAGCATCAGCCTGTGGACTGAAGGGTCCCGGGTTTAATTCCAGTCAAGGGCACATGCCTGGGTTGTGGTCTCGATCCCCAGTTGGGGGCATGCAGGAGGCGGCCAATCAATGATTCTCTCTCATCATTGATGTTTCTATCTCTCCCTTTCCCTTCCTCTTTGAAATCGATAAAAATATATTTTAAAAAACGTGGATTTTCAGAAAGTTCACACATTTTAAATTTAACAGATATTATTTAATTGGCCTTCAACATGTTTCACATGCTTACTTATGTTACTGTGAGAATGACGTGAGGGCCCCTTTTCCCATTCCATTGACAACATTTTAATTTTCACAAAGTAGTACGTGAAAAATGGTATCTTAAGAAGTAAGCATCTTTTATATGTTTTATTAATCATTTTAATTTTTTTTCTTGGAATTGCCTGCTCATATATTTCCCCCCATTTTATATTGGGCTCATTGTTCTTTACTTATACAAACTTTATACGTTTTTAATATTCTGGATGGGAAATATTATTTTCTCAGGCTAGCACTTCCCTTAATGTGAACAGTGGCATCTCTTGTCAAGCGGAAGTTTTAATTTTGTTGTCAAATATATGTCTTTTCACTTTTTTTTTTTTTGCTATGCTTCCTGTTTAAGAAGAACGTTCTAAGACAGGCAAATGAATATTTTTATATGATTTTTAAATGTTCAATCTAAGTAGAATTTATTTTTGTAAAGGATATAAGATAAAGAACAAATAATTTTTTCCAAATTGTTAGCAGATTGCCCCAATAAAATTTATCTAGTATTTATTCTTTCCCAGTGATTTGAACAATACTCCTATTAGACCTTAAAATTCTGTGTGTACATAAGAATTTTAGGACCTGTATCCTAGTGCATTCATTTGCTAACTATTTTACTTTCTATATTTTTATAATTATATTTAGTATTTGGTAGTGCGAGTCCTGTGCCATTATTTAATTTTTCAAAGTTGTTTTGGTTATTCTTATATGTTTTCTTGTAAGATGATATAATCAGTTTACTAAGGTTAGTGAAAAGAAATGAAAATTTTACTGTGATTTATTTGGATTAAAAGATAAAATTTAATATGAGTCCAAGTAATTATACCGGTTTGGCTCAGTGGATAGAGCGTCGGCCTGCGGACTGAAAGGTCCCAGGTTCGATTCCGGTCAAGGGCATGTACCTTGGTTTTTCCTCATAAAAATACATACTTTTTATATTTATTTAAACATTTTAGTGTTTAATTCTATACAGAATAAAATATTTTCTACTCTCCCTTCCTCTCTGTGGGAAATCAATAAAATATATTTAAAAAAAAAATAAGAGTCCAAGTAATTATATATGAGAGAGTTTTTCTTCTAAAAACATGGTATATATCACTGTTTATTCAGATCTTATTTTAGGTCATTCAGTAAAATTTTGTGGTCTTCCTCATAAAAATACATACTTTTTACATTTATTTAAACATATTTTAGTGTTTAATTCTATACAGAATACAATATTTTCTACTATATTTTGTTTCTGTATTGCTAGTGTAAGTACAAATTTAACTATTCATGGCAAGTCAAGTCCATATACCATTGTATTTAAAGAACGTAGTCTGAGCCTTAGAAGGAGATATGGGCATAGGCTTATCTAGGTAGATACTCCCACTCATGACTTCCACCTTAGGGAATGATTCAAATATCTGAGGAAAGATGAGGAGCTGGTAAAGGAAGCATCATGTTCAAGCCGCTCTGGTGATATGTGTTAAGTGGTAGCTCTGCCAGAGGCATGACTGATTATTCTGTATGCTAGCTTGACTGTGCTCCACCATCTTCCTTTCCATGGACACTACATCATCTTATTTGAGAGCCTGTGTTTTCCAAGCACCCACTGATCCTTTATAACAACTTCCTTTTCTGTTTAAGTCAATCAGAGTTTGTTGTCTTTCTTACAACTGAGAACAGTAGATGGATAACTTTGGCACAAGGGATGGGTTTTAGATGAAAGCCCTTCAGTATATAGAGAATCTGGGATTGGTCATCTGCACTGGGTTTGGTAAAGTTCATGGGAATCCCATCAATATCCAATGATGATACTCTGAAAGCCTACTGCTAGTAGTGGCCAAGAAGTTAATTAAATTATCAGTAGTCACCTTGACTGAAGTGTTTATTGAGATCAGGGTTTGGAGGGACCATGTTGCTATTGTCCCATAACACTATATAAAAAAGTGAAATTCAAGGGTTGTAGAACAAAATACCTAGTTCTAATAATGCTGCACAGCTTGAGGAATGAATAAAACTCAAGCCTTTAAATTCTTGTCACAAAGAATGTACTGAAAGTAAAGGATTTCCCATGACTCTTTCAACAGGAATTTCATATTTTGTAAGTTACAGACCTAAGGTGGCTTAATTAAATCCAACTAAATATCTGATGCTGCATATTGCTGAAATACATTGTTATATGAATTCACAGCCTCAGCAGGTCACTTTTTGCAAATTTTAGGGTTCTTATTAGGTAAAAGTACTCCTCAACAATTTGGATAGGGATCACTTAGAGTAATTGAAGGGCTCTCATTCCTCACTGAGTCCTTATTGATAACTTAAGCACATCTTTCCCCTTGCTTGAAGATATCATACCTCCCTCATCTATGGGAGTTACTTTGCAAAATGAGTACAATTCTCCTTTTGTCTACTTCCCTCCAAACAACCAGACATATAGGTAGAGTGAGATCCTAACAGAACCCAAAGAACCAACTCTAAATTCTAATCTGGAAAGAAATAAGAGACAAACAAAACAAAAGAATTGTATACCTTTGGTAATTTACATGAACAAAAATATAAGTAATATATAATGTATTCTGAAGTTTCACATCCAACAAGAGAGAAACAACATTTTATATCAGGTAGAATTTAGCCATGCACACAAACATACCAGAGTTCTGATTCAAGGAGCCATTTGCTCTGCTATTGATAGAACACTGGACCCAATGGTGCACCCTCCTAAAGGCAATTATAAGAAATTAATTTTTGTAAGACAAAATACTAAAAATCACAGATCATATTATTTATACATGGTTAAATTCTAATTGCAACCTTTGACCACACATTTCAAGAATACTTAATGAGCCCAGCTTACATGGCTTAGTGGTTGGGCGTCCACCTATGAATCAGGAGGTCACAGTTCAATTCCTAGTCTGAGTACATGCCCCGGTTGTGAGCTCGATCCTCAGTGTGGGTGTGCAGGAGGCAGCCTATCAATGATTCTTTCTCATCATTGATGTTTCTCTCTCTCTCTCCCCTTCTTCCTCTCTGAAATAAATAATAATATATTTAAAGAAAGAATACTTAATGAAAACCTTTTAGTGAAGTTATTGACATGAATGCTTTGGGGAATGGAAAAGCCATTACTGTTGGTAAGGGAGAGAGGTAGAGATGATTTACCAATCATTTGTTATAAAATGTAAGTTAAATCCACACTTATTCTTTTTCTAGTCATCATGAAATTGAATTTTTATACTTTTTTACTAAAAAGAGAAAAATTATTTTTCTACAATATATGGAAGTTAGTTTAATGGTTGCTTTCCAAGGACTGCTCACTTACTTATTAATTTATAAATAATTTATATTTGTTATAGAAAACTACATTTTGTTAACATGTATGTCATTAAGAATTATGTTTTTTCACTCCTCTATCAGAGTAGATTAAATTTGCTTATTGCCTTTGTGAAAATTAACCCTCTAAATATGACCTCCTTGACCTATGATAATGGAATTTGTATATACTAATAATGCATTCTTTTATTTTTGAAAATAAAATTGGTACCTGACTAATAGTTTAGCTTTATGATACCATATAAGATTTTGTCCTTCTACTTTGTCATATTGTGGAAAAAAGAATTAGTGGTGTGCCTTTATCACATATTACCCACTCCCCACTGAGTAGGCCTTGTGACATTTCCTTCTCCAGAGCCTTGAGAAGTACATAGATGATGACAGCACTGACATCTTTGCAAAGAGCTGTGTTGGCCCTTCTCTCTATTATGGGAATTCTCATGGGAACACTACAATTTAAATGGGCTCCATGATTTTGATGGAAAGGCAATGCCCATGGGATGCCAAAGGCCAAGAAGCAGTTTAGTTAATAGCTTAGTTAATAGCTCAACTATTAAAAGCAAAGAGGGCCAGTTGCCATAATAGAGAGCAAAACCAATTTGGTAAATGGAATAATCTAAACCACATGAATCTTTAGTAGTCCTAAACTGGTCATGGGAAACCTAGATGAAAACAAACTAGCAAACAGTGAAATAGCTGCCATGCTCTACTACACAGACTTTCAGATTACATGAGGCTTATTTTTGACCTGAGCCTACCCTCTAGAACAGTGGTTCTCAACCTTCTGGCCCTTTAAATACAGTTCCTCATGTTGTGACCCAACCATAAAATTATTTTCGTTGCTACTTCATAACTGTAATGTTGCTACTGTTATGAATCGTAATGTAAATATCTGTTATGCAGGATGGTCTTAGGCGACCCCTGTGAAAGGGTTGTTCGACCACCAAAGGGGTCGCGACCCACAGGTTGAGAACTGCTGCTCTAGAAGATCCAGCTGGACAACAAACTCATATTGTGGGCATTTCTTTGGTTTCTGATGATAGAGTTGAAATCACTTTTGGTGCCTTGTGTCACATTCTCTCAGTCCATTATTAATTAAAATGTTATTTTTTCCCTCTTCTGTCTTCTCTTTTTCTAGGGAATGGGTTAGATGTAGTTTTACTAGTCAATGGATGAGATCTAGTGGATAACTGAAGGACTTGGCCTTTTCTAAAGCTTGTGCAGTTAAAAAGAGAGAAGGTAATGTATTTGGATACAAATGCAGGGCAGATAGATGTGATAGAGGGATCTTGTGGATGTTTACTTCTGATTGCTTCTCTTCTGTCAGGGAAATAGGAAGTAAGTTGGTCAGCTGAGAAAGAAGATGAGGGAGGAGAATTTCAAAATTTGAGTGTAGGGGACACTGCATGGGATCATCTAAGTGAGTGGAGAGTGAACGGTCTGGGGAAGCAGAGTAAAATTGCCAGGCAGCATATGGACCCATGTAAAGTGATCACACAATGCAATGTGCAGATGATGCATTACAGAACTGTACGCTTGAAACCTATAAAAATTTATGAACCAATATCACCCCAATATATTTAATTAAAAAATGAAGAGATCACAAATTAAAGTAAGTACAATCAGCGTAGTTACAATAGTGATGTGCGTGTGTACTCATGCACATGTGTGTGTATCTGTCCGTTTTCAATCTCATTCAACTACTCAGGAGCAAGTGTGAAGTAGACAGAAAATGAAACTTAACTAAAGTTTTAGTTTAGTCAAGGGAATACGATAAAGGTTGAGTGAAACTAGAGAATTGAAAGTATGTGCAATGGAGGGATTTTGATGACGATGAGAGTAAGCGGCATAAATAGAGAAATAAGGACATGAAAGCGTGAGGGAAAAGGGAAAGGCCATGGAAGCACTACATGTAAGAAATGAAAGGGAAACAGGATTATGGTGTTTGGAGAAACAATGTGTGTGTCTTGAAAAGATAGGATAGGTCAGAGAGTAGGGAAACTAAAATTAAGATTTTGGAATAGGGATTTTAGGGTTTGGTAATGAGAAGATTTAGGGTAGGGTTTTGGGAATGAATAATCAAGGTAGGCTGTAGGGTAATATCACTGAGTGAGAAGAAATACAGATTAGGATGTTAGAGATTGACAGAATCGTGTTTGCTTGTTGCAAACACCAATAATTATAACTAAGGCGACTATATAATTTATTGACCAAATTGGAACACTTTTGAGAGTCCAATGTAGATCTATTCAAAATTACTACAGAATGAGAGAAATTGGGACCATCGTTATATAATGGAGAAGTAATGGAGAGAGAGTGCTAGTGAGCAGTAGATAAAATCTTCAGGTAATAAGAAGAGTGACCTTGGGATTATCAGTAGAATGGATAGTGAATAGTGTGACAATATGGGTTTTAAGCTGATGCTTTTTTGGTTTCTGAAGTGAACAGTGATAAAGCATTTGATGAGTATAATGGTGGAATAGATTGGTGCTGAGGTGTGGGAGTAGTTTGGTAGAAACCTGCTAATGTCCGAGGATTCCACTTTGATCCTGAAAGTGTGGAATCTGAGAAGTTGTGGTTTACATTATCTACCCTCTTGCCCTGCCCAGGTGAGTGTGTGTTCACTAACCATTATCATCTTTTCCTAGACTAGATGCTTCAAAGACTTTCCGGAAATATATATCAGACATGAGGGGAAAGAGGCAGGAAGAGGAATGATCTAATGGATAGACCTCATAGAAAATAAATGAGAATAATCTTTCTTGGGTCAAGGACTTGCCCTGAGGCTTTAACCTGCTCTGGTTAAAGGTTTTTTATTTCTACTTAGTTCAGATGTATTTCATAAAAGGTTAAAAGACACTCATTTAATTGCCTGTGTGGATGTTCAGGTAGAAATTAGAGAAAATATTGGAAAACTGAATGAAAATGTGGCTTGTTAATAGTTCATCTTCAAGACTCAAATGACAGAAAGAAAATGAAAATGGGCAAAAATAATAGGCAAAAGACATAGCTCACCAACTTGGTTTTATGAAAATTGTTATAACAATCAGCTCTCAGGAACAGGAGACTGCATAACTGGCTTCCTGTTCTCTGCGGTCATTAACGTGCTGAAGGGCTGGGACAAGTCACATTTCCACTGGCACTGTGGAAGTGTCTTGCTGTCTTAACAATGGCTTGGCTGATGCTATTGTTTGACTCAAAAGGCGACCTCGGTTTTTGAGAGAGAAAAAAAGAACCTAGTGCTGATAACATACCAGGAAGCAAAACTCTTTTCAATACGTCAATAAGTGAAAGTCATTCGCTCTGTCGCGCTGTTTCCACCTTTCATATTGGCCCCGTGAAGTTCCAGAGTGGATTTAGCTACTGAAATAATTTGAGCTACAAATAAGTGCACTTGAAAAACACCTCAACATCTGTGAAAAACAGCTTCAAATAGAATATTAATGCGTTTATTTACATTTGAAATCCACGTCAGGTTCTGAAAAACCTCAGCTTTAGTTACTTTGTGTTCTGTCACAGTGTCCTTTATGTTCCAGTGAAATGAAGGAATTGTTCTCTTTGTTTTGAAGAGTAAAGTCGGTGAAGAAATGAGCTCTGAGTTGGAGCGTATTTAACTACTTAGTAAGTGGCATGATAAACACACATCAAAGGTCATTTTGAAATATCGCTGTCCCATCCTTTGCTGGATAACCCCTACTTATCCTTCAAACTCAGGTACATTTTGAAGAGGCGCATCAGGACACTCGGCAGGCATGTTTGCTGGACATGTGCTCCAAATAGGAACTGTGAGTAGTAGATGGGAGTAGACTGTCACTCACAACCTACTGCAACCAGCCCAGGAAACAAAACTATAATCCCTGTAACAACTAGCCCCAAATGACCAGGACTTGATTAATAACTGACAGCTTCCTTAATTCCTTTTTGAAAAAAAATTAAATTTATTGGGGTGACATGCTTCCCTAATTCTTGCCCCTGCTTCCAAATTAGGACCAACCAGTGAAAACAAAAAATATACCCCTAACCAATCACGTAGGGTATCTAGTTAGCGCCTAGGTTTCCCACTGCAGCAGTCTCCACTCAGGGCACCCCAGAAGCCTTCCCCTTTTCCTCTATAAAGCTGTCCCATTTGTCTGCCTGCCTTGGAGTGCCTGCCAAAACGCAAATGTTGATGGCTGACTCTCTCACTAGAGCAGTCTCTGAATAAATAGGCTTTGCTTGTTCTAATTTGGGTGGTCTTTGTTTATTTCTATAATATTTTGCACTTCTTTCTATATCAGGGATATTAGCCCTTGTCTATATTTTGAAGCACAGACATAGATTTTTTACCTTGTTAGAGTATATTTAAATGTAAACGTTCAATTGTTGTATAAACTATACACAGAGAAGTGCACAAGTCATCAATGTACCCGGAATGGCTTTTTTTCACCAAGTAAACACGTGTAATATGATCAAGAAACAGAGTATTACCAAAACTACAGAAGCTTGTTTGTTGCCCCTCTTGCAATGAATACCCAACCCCACAACCTTCCTCTCTCTTCCCTCGTGTAACCACTATATTACTCTCTAAATTGACAGCATAATTTGCAGCTCTTGGGCTTTATATAAATGGAATCATACAGTACATACTCTTGCTTTTGGCTTCTTCTATTCAGCGTTATGTTCATGAGACTCATTCACATTGTATGTAATTGAAATTAATTCATATCCATTGCCTTTGTATTTCATGTGAATAGACCACAATAGAATGTATTTATCCAGTTTACTTCAAAAGTAGAACTTAAGCTACTAGAGGAGACTGATTTTTTATTTATGTTGGTATTTCCTTCTTGCTTCCTTTCATTAGTTCCACAAAATGTTTAATACAGGTTTGGGCAAAGTAGTTTAATAAATGTTGAATGAATTATCTGTATTAGAAGTACTGGGTGGTTACATGGATGATTAAGATACTGCTCAGTGAGCCCTAGCTGGTTTGGCTCAGTGGATACAGCGTCGGCCTGCGGACTGAGGGGTCCTGGGTTAGATTCCAGTCAGGGGCACATGCCTGGGTTTTGGGCTTGATCCCCAGTAGAAAACATGCAGGAAGCAGCCAATCAATGATTCTCTCTCATCATTGATGTTTCTGTCTCCCTCTTCCTCTCCCTTCCTCTTTGAAAACAATAAAAATATATTAAAAAAAGATACTGCTCCGTGAATAGCTTTTTCATAATTAAATACATACAAAAACATTGGTGAGAAGAAGCTGAAAAGAGTGTTTTCCCAAAGGCTGGTTGAGAATTGGAGTGTAAACTGACCTTGGGGGTATTGGCTATGCACATTACATTTTATATACAATGCACAACAGAGGTTGTCAAGCATATGTGCCATCTTTCAGGGGACATATAAATGGGATAATAACTTTTTACAATACAGACAAGTTAGGATGTGAAATTATTTTTTGCCGCCTTTGTTCAATACTTTAAATATTATGATTTACTATGTGGTCTTCATCAGTGGTTTTCAAAGTAGCATGTCTACAAATTAGTTGGAGGGCTTGTTAAAACACAGATTACTGGGCTCCACAAGAATTTGCTTTTCTAACAAGTTCCAATGTAATGCTGATGGCTATTCCCAGGACTTACTTGGAGAATTGGACCAGACAATAAAAAGGATAATATGTGCCCTAACTGGTTTGGCTCAGTGGATAGAGCGTCGGCCTGTGGACTGAAAGGTCCCAGGTTCGATTCCGGTCAAGGGCATGTACCTTGGTTGTGGGCACATCCCCAGTTGGGGGGTGTGCAGGAGGCAGCTGATCAATGTTTCTCTCTCATCGATGTTTCTAACTCTCTATCCCTCTCCTTTCCTCTCTGTAAAAAATCAATAAAATATATTTTTAAAAAAGGATAATATGAGTAAAGCAAAGTACTGTTAATGAGATTAGCAAGTATATCTTTGAATTTCTATCACTGTGTAGGACATTCATGAGTTCTTTTCTTTTTTCATTTTCTGGTAGATAATAATTGTACAGGTTACTAAGGAGACTTAGAAAACACCTGTGAATTATTTGCAGGTAAAATAGGTTGAGTAATAGCTTTAGAGTTTTATACATTATATATATATATACACACACACTAGAGGCCCTGGTGCACAAAATTCGTGCATGCACTGGGAGGGAGTGTCTCCCTCAACCCAGTCTGTGCCCTCTCGCAGTCCAGGAGCCCTCAGGGGAAGTCTGACTGCTGCCACCACCACTGCACTTGCCAGCCTTGAGCCCGGCTTCTGAATGAGTGGTGATCCCCCTGTGGGAGCACATTGACCACCAGGGGGCAGCTCCTGCATTGAGCGTCTGCTCCCTGGTGGTCAGTGCATGTCATAGCGACCAGTTGTTCTACTGTTTGGTCGATTTGCATATTAACCTTTTATTATATAGGACTAGAGGCCTGGTGCACGAGATTTGTGCACTCAGGGGAGGGGTCCCTCAGCCCAGCCTGCACCCTCTTGCAGTCCAGGAGCCCTTGGGGGATGTCCAACTGACAGCTTAGGCCTGCTCCCTGCAGTCAGACATTCTTACCACTGCTGTGGAGATGGGAGAGGCTCCCACCACCGCCACTGTGCTTGCCAGCCGTGAGCCTGGCTTCTGACTGAGCGGCGCTCCCCCTGTGGGATGCGCTGACCATTGGGGGGGGCAGCTCCTGTGTTGAGCGTCTGCCTCCTGGTGGTCAGTGTGCATCATAGCGATCGGTCGTTCAGCTGTTCAGTTGATTTGCATATTAGATTTTTATTATATAGGATAAATACATATATATGATATGAAAACATGGCTCTCAAAGAAGTATCTTGAAATAAAAAAATTATAAAATATGGTATTAGAATATTTTAGTGGACATGAAATGCAGGACTCTAGAGTGTATCTATTTTATCTTTCTGAGTCCAATTTAGTAAACAAGTATTTTTAGTTAACTTCCAATCGTATTGTATGGACTGTTTTAATATTTTATTAAGTCCACTCATTGATTCATTTGCCCTTTAAAATAATTAAAATGTCATAAATTTCCTTTTGGGAACTAGTTCTTATCTGTTTCTTGCCACAAAACATTTAATACATATATTAACATGAGTTAAATATTCATGTTTTTTCCAAGAGTCTCTTGAGAAAGGTTTTGGTGATATAAATTAAATAAAGTGTCATTATTATAGGACAGTGATGGTGAACCTATGACACGCGTGTCAGAGGTGACACGCAAACTCATTTTTTGGTTGATTTTTCTTTGTTAAATGGCATTTAAATATATAAAATAAATATCAAAAATATAAGTCTTTGTTTTACTATGGTTGCAAATATCAAAAAATTTCTATATGTGACACGGCACCAGAGTTAAGTTAGGGTTTTTCAAAATGTTGACACGCCGAGCTCAAAAGGTTTGCCATCACCGTTATAGGAGTAAGAAACCTTGATTCTGCTCTAATATATTTTTAAAAGTCAGTTTCAAGTTATAAACCTATATTTATAATTATTACTAAACTAATTTATAATAACATATTATAAAATACAATTATTTTATTATCCTATATAATAAAAGCCTAATAAGCAAATTGACCAGATGGGGAATGACCAGTGGAATGACTGGTCTTATGATGGGTCTGATCACCAGGGGGCAGATGCTCAACTCAGGAGCTTCCCACAGGCCCCAGGCCAGCCAAGGTGAGTACCAGCAAGGTCCCCTGATCACCCCACCAGTTGCCCCACAGAAGGAAGCGACCAGCGGCAGCAGCAGGGGGTGGGCATGGCTAGCGGGCGGCGCCAGGCCAGCCAAAGCAGGTGCCAGCAGGGGTCCCCCCAGATCACCCCACCAGTCGCCCCCCACATCGGCCCTGATTGCAGGCCAGGCCTAGATACCCTACCCATTCACGAATTTCGTGCACTGGACTCTAGTATAATATAATTAACAATTATTTAATGCCGGAAGCCGGTCCATCCTTGCTGCTTGACACAGTCGCTGCAGGAAAGAAACATCTGCACAGCATATGTTTCAAGGGACCTGGCATATATAGCATATTGTTCTTAATATGTTTGCTCTCCTTAGTGCCATGTGTTTTAACCAAGGTCACCTCTCTGAGAAAGGTTGTTTCCCCAGGTGGAGATTTTTCCCTGAGGTTAGGGAGGGGATACAACCCCTTAATTAAGTGCCAGGCGGGTAGTTAAGCTACATAATCTTTACTCCCTGGAATGGAGATAAGAAACGCCCTAACCTTTGTAATAGAAATTGACAGGATTAAAATCGGCTGGTATAAATAGGATGTAACAAGACAATAAACATCAGATCCTCATCAGTTCCTAACCAGAACTCCGACCAGAACTTTGGCTGGAGATCCTGGCTAGAGGTCCTGACTAGGCTGCTGATCAACTGAAGGCTGTCTTCGTGTCATTCCTTCTTCGCCGCCTCCGTCCACACCTTTGGGGACCCCTGGACCCGCTGGGATTGGACTCCAACAATTTAATTATTTAATTAAATTATTACTTGCATTTAATTACTAGTACCCCCAAATTCTTATATTTCTCATATCCTTATCATACACCAGTACTTATACCCTAAAGGTGATAATTATTACTTTGGGAGCTGTTTTGTGTTTAAATAGTGAAAAGAAAACCTATAGGAATGCCCAGGAACTGGGTGTGTTATGCCCATACAGATAAGGTCTCAGAAAGTCTATCCTGGCTGGCAGTGGGCCTAGGAGTTTGGCCTGGTACTTGGTCAAGAACTTCAAGATCTGATCCAATTTAAGGCACAGGGGTCAGAGATGACTAGGACTTGGAAAGACCATAGTCTAATTCCCTCATTACAGGAGAAACAGGCCAGAGTTTAGGGACCCAGGCAATCCTATAAAATAAAAGGCTAATATGCAAATTGACCAAATGGTGGAATGACTGGTCACTATGATGCACACTGACCACCAGGGGGCAGATGCTCAACGCGGGAGTTGCCTCCTGGTGGTCAGTGCGCTCCAAAAGGGGGCGGGCTGCTCAGCCAGAAGCCAGGTTCATGGGTGGCGAGCGCAGCAGCGGTGGTGATGGGAGCCTCTCCCGCCTCCGCCACAGTCGGACGTCCCCTGAGGGCTCTTGGACTGCAAGAGGGCACAGGCCGGGCTTGCGTGCATGAATCTCGTGCATCGGGCGTCTAGTAGTATAATAAAAACTGATAAAACATATTTAGTTCTTTCTTTGTGTCAGGCAGAGTGCGTTAGCTGTATTGTTTCACTTAATACTTACATTTTGGGCATTTAATAATATCCCTGACTCTGAAGATGTGGAGAGTCAGAAACAAAGAAGTAGGACTCTTTCCCAGTATCACACAGGTACTGAGCTCTCTATCCCATGCTCTCTCTTCTTACTCCCAGTCTAGTACCATATTGTTCTCGCTGGGCTGCTCCAAAGCGACATTACAGTATCAGAAATTATACTTTATGCTATACAAATGCTAAACACCTGGTTAGAATCAGAAAAATCAGACTTATGAGCCTTAATGCTATCCAAAAGATATCCTTATGAAAGTAGCAGAGTATAAATAAACTGTTTGGTGATGACAATCCCACATGCCTCCTCCACCCCCAGCACACACAGACATTATTTCAAAGGTATGGTAGGTTGTTGGCATTCCTTTTCTCATATTGCTTCCCCTCTTTTCTTCATATTAGAGTCAAGTTTATTTTTTAATCTATTAATCCATCTGAAATTTAATATGTTTGTTTAGTGGAAAAGAAATCAATAGTTTTTCTTACGAGGCCTTCAGACAGTGATCAGATTGTAGTTTAAACACTGTACATTTTACCTTTCCTTGCTGGTTTTTATGGACGGATTATTTTTATGGCCTAATGGTTCTTTAATAGGCCATAAACACCTTATACATTTTCAAGTTCCCTGATAACAAAGAAAAAGGAGCATGCCAGTTCTAAAAGTCTCAAAACCAGGCCTTTGATTAAAGTTTTCAATAATAAAATCTGTAAGTCATTAAAAAAAAGGAGGGTTAAATTTTGTTGCTGTCATATTGAAATGTTATTTTTGGCTAATGTTACATGCAAACATAATGGGTTTCTTTGATAATAACTTTGTGAAAACAAGACTTACTGGAAATTTTGCCCAAATGGACCAGTGGGACTTTACACACATTTTGGGACAAATACTTGCATGTAATTCTCTCTCCCCTCCCCCTTTGGCTGACTACTGACTTTTATTTCAAGAAAGATCATTCTAATAATTTTACATCTTATTTAAGGAGACTTAGGAAACTCCTGTGAATTATTAGCAGGTAAAAAAACTTGAGTAATAGTAATAAAATGTCTTATGGGACATTTTATTATAAGATAGATTTTACCTATAGTTACCATATTACCTTTTTAACTTGCAAAGAGCCTCTGATTCCAATTAAAATTTTTTTAAAAAATAGTAAAATATGAACCAGATGCAAAGAATGCTAAGGTAGAATTTCTCATAGTCCATTTAGAACCTCCATTAATTACCTTTTGTGTGGCAGTATTAACAGTGGGTGCTTTAGAAATAGAACACGAAGTGGGAGACACTGCTTGCAGCATCTTATTATTTGCTCCTGAGTTTTGACATCATTCCATTAAAAATTTGCTGGTTTAAAGTGTGTGTGTGTGTGTGTGTGTGTGTGTGTGTGTGTGTATTTTGCATACTTGTGTATACATGTGCACTTAAAAAAATCTATAAACTGCTTGGGAGGTGGGAGTAGATGAGAGGTTGGT